>NC_000075.6:100574563-100874563 GCF_000001635.26 Mus musculus
AGATAGAATCCCCTGACAAAAGTGACTGGGGGAAGGAGTTGTTTTAGCTCACGAGTCCAGGTTAGAGTCGATCATGATCAAGGCAAGGCTAGAGCAATGAGCCCCATCAAATTCACAGTCAAACTAGCTTTCTCCGTTCTTAGATAGTCCAGGGCCAAACCCAAGGAATGGTGTCACCCATTTGAAGGCTGGATCTTCCCGTGCCAATTAAGACAATCAAGACAAACCTACAGTCCAACTTGAGCTAGAAACTCTGGCATTAAGACTCTTTTCTCAGGTAATCCTAGGTTGTGTCAAGTTGACAATAAAAACTGACCACCGAGGAGGGGAAAGAATGCTCGTCTATTAAAGGGTAGGATCACAACCAAAAGGATAAAACTTAACCATCACATCCAGTGTTCAATTATGTCATCCTTTTAGCTGGTTCTTCCAGGACAAGCAATGCGTTTATTTTCCAATAGCATCTTGGAGATGTTTGTCACTGACACATTCCACCAAATTTGTCTTTAGAGACAAATTGCTGGAGAGGGGTCATTCCACAAAAAGAAAACCAAGAATCTATTACTAGAAGGACCAATACAGTTATGGACAAGAGAACAAAGAAAATGCTCTCTGTCTGCCCCTGTCAAAGAAACTTAAGGTTCATATCACATTAATTAATTAACAAATTAATTGGTTTGTCTGTCTATTTATAGGCAGTCATCTGTCACTCAGACTGGTATGGAAAGTCACTGGGAGCCAAGAATGGCCTGATCCTAGTGGTAAGACGATAGGTACACACCTCCACATCCTATTTATGTGGTGCTTAAGGTCAAATCCAGGGCCTTCCGGCATGCCCCCCAGCAGCATATTGCCGACAGAATGATGTCCACAGCCCACTTTCATTAACTTGGTTTTGGATACCAAACTAGCGTTTCCTTTGAAGATGACATCATAGCATGCCGAGATGTTCTTTTCAAGTTTTTATTTTATTTTACTGTGCATGTGTGTATCCATGTTTCTGTGTATGTGAACAGGTACACACAGGTAGAGCTCAGAGATTGACATCTGGTGTCTTCCTCAATACGTCTTCACCTTGCTTTTTGAAGTCTCTTATTGCACTTGGAGCTCACGGATTCCCCGAGATGGGTTGGTCAGTAAGCTCTTGAGATTATCCTGCCTCAGCCTCTTCAGGTCTAGAATTATAACACATTGCCACCATGTCCAGATTTTTATATTTGTGTCAGGGATCTGAAATCAGATTCTCATGCTTGTGTGACAAGAACATTACTGACTGAGCCAACTCCCTCACCCCTGAGACAGCTTTTTTAAGGAAAAAAAAAAAAAAAAAGACTTACTGTTTGTATACAAAGGGGAGCCAGAAAACATGTTTAAAATCTATTTTGGCTCATTTTCAGTTCCCAAGAATGATATTGCTTTTCTGAGTTTAATATACAGTTCAGATCTAGGTTACCCACGCTCCTGTTTACTACTATAGCAATATTGATTTCCTTATCATTATCACCTTCATACAGTTATCGAAGTTCAGCAGTTAGGTCTCCTGGCCTAACATACTAAAAGGGTTACCAGAATTGGGAAAGCTGAGGCAGGAAGACCTCACGTTCCAAACCATTGTTGGCTACACAGTGAGATCCTGTCGCAAAACAAAAGAGGAAAGGAGGAGAGACCGGGTTTCTATATATAGGCAGGAAGGCGGACAGGTATCCCCCATTTCAGAAGATTTCTGGGCTTATCAGTCTCCAGTCACAACCACAAACATTGAAATAAAAAGGAAACTCGCCAGCTAATACAAAGTTCAAGCCTTAGTCTTCAAATGAATTGTAAAATGAAGGCACAACAGTACACACAAACACCTCTTCTCCACTAATCAATCCTTTCTGCATTACCACTTACTACTCTAATCCATACATTCGCTGAAATTACTGTTCACAACACTTCAGATTCCTTATTGAAAGGAAGATGATAATGGCCTGTGGTGTGTGAAGCAACATTTTAGTCAACGAACAACTACACATACAAATATCTCCAGATAGCACCCTCGGTGATGAAAGATTCGTCCTCAGAAACAAGAGAAGGCTGCATGGTGCTTTTATCCTGTGTATATCTGTGTGTGAGTGTCTACGTATGTGTACATGTGTGTCTGTCTGTGCATGCATGCACACACGTGTGTGTGCGTATGTATATATGTATACACACGCACATGTTTTAGAGGATAACCTCGGATGTTGTTCTTCAACTCCATACACATTTTTGTTTGAGACATTCTCTCATTAGCCCAGACTCAGTATGTTGGCTAGGCTGACTGAGCAGCAAGCCCAAGTGATCCTTCCTGGCTCTGAAGTTACAAGTGTGTACGCCCCATTGGACCAATGTCTTATTGCATGGGTTCTAGGGATTAACACAGGCCCACAAGCTGCCACAGTATCACTTTTATTCACCGAGCATCACCCCAGCCCTGCTTTCATTATTTCTATTCAACATACCTCTGACCTAACTGGAAGAGTTTTGTTTACAGACAACATACTTTTATATGTGTGAAGCCCTAAATACCTCCCCAACACACACCACAAAGGAAATAAATAACATAATACTTAAAAAACTCATATGTTAGAACTAGGATAAAGAATCAACAAAGAAGCTGGATCTAAAGCTAAATATAAAAAACAGTTGCAGTTCTACACACTAACTGGATAATCAGAAAAGAGATTAGGGCTAGTGTCTTAGTTAGGGTTTTACTGCTGTGAACAGACACCATGATCAAAGCCAGTCTTATAAAGGACAACATTTAATTGGTGCTGGCTTACAGGTTCAGAGGTTCAGTCCATTATCATCAGGGTAGGAACTTGGCAGTATCCAGGCAGGCATGATATAGGAGGAGCTGAGAGTTCTACGTCTTCATCTGAAGGCTGCTAGTAGAATACTGACTTCCAGGCAGCTAGGATGAGGGTCTTAAAGCCCACGCCCACAGCGACACACCTACTCCAACAAGGCCACACCTACTCTAGCAGGGCCACTCCCTGGGCTGAGCGTATACCATCTACCACAGCTGGAGAGATGATTGGCAGTTAAAACACTGGCTGTTCCTGAGGAGGTCCCAGGTTTGGGTCCCAGCCCTCATAAAGCACGTGGTGCTTCCTATCCATCTGTAACTCCAGCTCTAGGGAGTCTGACGCCTGCTCTGACTTCTGCAGGCCCCAGGGATGCATGTGGTGCACAGCCATGCGGGCAGGCAAAATACTCATATACATAGAATAAAATAAGTCTAAAAAAGAAGAGAGAGAGAGAGAGAGAGAGAGAGAGAGAGAGAGAGAGAGAAGAAAATGAAATTAATGAAGCAATCTTATATAGGTCGACAGTTGAGTACCTATCTACCATGTGCAAGACCAAGTTTGATATCCAGTACTGGAGGAGGGATGAGTTCCAGTTAACAATTAGTATTAAACTTACAGAAACAAAAGACAGGAAATCTGAAGACCATAAAGCATTACTTATTGAAAGAAATTACAAGTCAGAATACATGGAAAGACACTAATATATATATAATACTATTGCTAATATATAATACTATTATACATATTTTATTATTAGAGTTATATTTTATATACAATATATAACTACAATATATAATATAATAAATAGTAATGTCAAGATGTCCATCCAACCTAATGTGAACTACAGATTTAGTACAAGTCCTTACAAAATTCCAAAAACATTTTTGCAGAAATAGAAGCATCCATCCTAAAATTTGCATAGAAATTTATGACAGAGCAATCTTAAAAACTGGAGGTGACAGCACACTCTCCACACGGATGATGGAAGCAGGAAGACACGCTATGCTCAGCAACTCTGCGAGTTCAAAACCAGCCTGGTTATAGTCAACACTCTCAAAACCAAAACAAACAAAACATTCTCGAAGATATAGTTGGAGGCTCCCTACTTCTTAGTTTCACATTTGCTATGAATCTACAATAATCAAAACCCCTCAGAGCTGGCATAAACACACGCAAACCAATAGAAAATAATCTAGAACCCAGAAATAAACCCTCAACATATAGTTAAGTAATTTTCAAAGGGAGTGCCGAGGGCAGTTGATGGGGAAAGAACAGTCCTTTCAACAAATGAAAAAAATAAAATAAAATAAAACTGGACTCTGACCTTACACTGCATCCAAAAATTACCTCAAAGAATCAAAGCTCTAAGTGTAAATAGCTAAGAAAACATGGAGAAAAATTCATGATACTGGATTTGGCAGTAGTTTCTTGAATGTAGCCCAAAAAACACAAGCAACATAAGAAAAATAGACCAGTGGCACTTTATTAAAATTAAATGTCTTGTGTGCCTCAAAGGCTGAGAGTGGGCTGGGGTGATGAAGCAGCCGGTCGGAACCCTGTGCACAGACCTGACCTGAGTCTGACCCCGTGAACCCCTGCTGGAAGGAAAGCAGCCAAGCTTCCCAGAGCCCTCTGACCTCTACGCCCACACTGTGGCATGAATACCTATCCACATATACATCACACACGGTATGTATAAATTAGAGTTTTTGATAAGACAATATTAGCAGCCCTTTTGGGAGGAAGTATTCACAAATCTAGTTGATATCCAGAAAAAGTTTCTGCAATTCTCTTTCAACGACAAAATGACCAAGGAACTGGGACAGACATGTTCCTAAAGACTATAACGAAGTGGCCGCAGCCACATGAAAAGATTCTCAACATCTCGGATCACTAAACGCAAATGAGACCTGCAGTGAGATTCTGCTTCTTATCTGTTGGGTGGCGGTGGTGGTTATATTATTTTTTGAGTGTTGAGTATTGAAAGCAAGACCTCAAGGATGCTAGGCCAGCAAGTGATCTATCCCTGAGCAACATCCCCAAGCTGGGAAGGTTTGTATTATTGTTGTTGTTACAAAATAGCAAGTGTTGACAAAGATGTGGAGAAACTGGAACTCTTGAGCACAGAGAGGACTATGACACAGAGCAACAAAGGAGGGAACTATAACCTGAATCCTTAAAAGCATAACAAACTGGGAGCCGTCCTCGCTGTCCTTTCCAGCACCCACATGGCAGGTCTCAACTGTCTGTACTCCAGTTTCAGAGGACCCAGTATCTTCCTCTCTGTAGGCACTGCATTCATGTGCTGCATGGGCATACATGCAGGCCGAACACTCATACACATGAAATTTTAAAACATCAGAAATAAAGTATCACAATGAGATTATCATATAAATTCCAAAAATTCTATTTCTGGGTGCAAACACAAAAGAAATAAAAAGGACACTCTAGTCTGCTTTGTTGCTGTTGTGATGAATTCCATGACCAGAAGCAACTTAGGAGAGGGAAGGGTTTATTTCACCTTACCCTTCCAAGTCACAGACCATCACGGAGGGACATCAGGACAGGAGCTGAAGCAGAAGCCACAGAGGAACAGTGTTTGCTCCCTCTGAATTTCTTTCTTTTTAAAAAAAAACACACTTGTGTCCCATCCATGTGAAATCTTCAGTGGTAATCTCCAACTCACACTCCCAGAGGATTTCCAGGCTAGACCATTCACCTGCAGCTTTTTGACTATAAGGTCACCCTGCTGCCCCCATGACAACCCTTAGGCCAAACCACCTGGCAACATGAGCTGCTTCCGGTAGACCCCCGCGGTATACACAGTACGTTCTAGAACACTGCCATACCCTCACAAGAATCAGGAGTGTCAGCTCAGCCTCTACTCGGTTGAGCCACACTGTTCCTTCCCTTGGCTGCAGCTATCTCTTGGGTCCAGAACCACCACGGAGGCTCCCTTGCCCTGCATTTCCAAACATCGAGTAGAATCCACGTCCTTCTGCTTAGGCCTTCCGCGGGGTCTATCTTAGGCTTTATTGGATTTCTGCCGGAAAGTTAAGTGGCAATTCAAGAATCTGCTCGCTCTGCTCGCTCTGCTCTGAGCTTGTTCGTTCCCATTGCTCAATCCGTCCTTTGTCTCCGTCTCCTGTCTCCATTCAAGTGAAAGGCTGAGCTAATGTTTTCAAGTCTTAAAGCCACGCCTCTCCTCCAGTAGTCTGTAGATATCTGTCGATGACTCTGGAAAAGGTCACGCACACAGAAATGCCAAGACCAGGTTGTTAGGTTTTTCTTTTTCAATGATTGATTTTATTTTTTTAAATTGTGTTGGTGTGTTTATGTACACGAGTGCACGTGTCCACAGACGCCAGAAGAAGGTGTCAGATCCCCTAGAGCTGGAGTCCTACGTGGTCGCTTGCCAGCCAATGTGAGTGCGGGAACTGAACTCAGGTCCTCTGCCAGCGCAGTACATTATTTTACCTGCTGAGCCATCTCTTCGGCTCCTATATTCTTTTAAATTAAAGGAAATTTAGATGGATTTGAGCAATGGGGGGGGGGGGTGTGTAATCCCTGGTGTGAATGAATAGTCCAGACTTCAAGCCATATACTGTTCAGCTGTTGCAATTGTGGGAGCAAGGCTCAGTTTCTCCATTTGACTTCCACATTGTTGGTTCCAGTCTTGGCAGATCTCTCACCTTGAAATTCCAAGATGACTGCCGGAGACACCTGGATAGTGGTTCTCCTTGTTCCGGGGGAAGAAAGGATACATCTCCTCAGAGCCTGCCTGGTTGGACTTGTTCTTCTTGGTGTGGTCATTGCGCTGACTTAGGTCGTGTTCGGTACTTAACATAGATCAGTTTTCTCTCTAAGCAAAATACCGGAGATCGTCAGCTTAGTGGAAGGGAGGTTTTGGAGGGCTTCAGTCCATGGTCTTTACACCTTGTTGCCCCATGGGACCTGTGACAAAGCAGTAGCTCAAGGTAGAAACACATGATGGAGCAAAATTGTCTAGTAGGTGGGAACAAAAGAAGTGGAGCTGGTGTCCCATTATCCCTCTCAGGGGCATGCTTCTAATGGCAGGAAGGTCTCTCTGACTAGGCCTAACCTCTAAAGCATCTAACACCTAACTCCCTAAAGTACCAAGCTGAGTACACATCATTTTACACACGAGCGTGTGATCGAACTATCTGCTATGAGGAATGGGTCACTGGGCTAAGATCCATGGACGTATTGGATATCTTGGTGTTGTCTGCCCCTTTTCTGCATCATCTTGCCCTCCCTCCCATCATCCCTCCTTCCTCCCCTCCCGTCTTCCCTCTCCCTCTCCCTATTCCACCCCACCTCCTTCCATCCGTTTGCATTCTCTTGTCTTTGCAATTCTGGGAAGCTACCACTGCCCACCCCCAGGCCCCTCAGAACACTCTCCGAACCCAGCCAGCATCACTGGACTTCCAAAATGCATAGTGACTTTCTCTTTCCATTAATCCTCAAAGACTTCCTCTGTTTGAAATGCAAGGTGTAATTGCTCACGCTGGGTATTTAATATCATGCATAATAATGCATAATAACAACCACCAAGAGTGAGCTCTGTTTAAGCCTGGAGGTAGTTTACAAAGCACAGTAAGGATCTTTGGAGCCTGGCAAGCTGCCCACACAGCAGGTGGTGCTGGGCAGCGGCTCCTGAGCAGGGACCGAAGGCCTGAGTTCTATTGTTAGCTCTGCTGCTAGGTCGCCAGTGACTTTGAACAAAGCAATTAACCCCTATGGAACTGCCAGCTTCTGCCTTTAAATAGTACAGTGAAACCTGATCTAGGCTCTTCCCCACCCCAGCCTTCTAAAGGGTTCTGAGGCGTCCTTTGTTTCTAACAGTCCACTGAGGAAGGCTAAGTTACCAGTAAGGAGTTTTTATATTTTCTAGAGCAGAAACTCACTGGGTCACATGAATGGGGTAGAGCGGTAAGCACAGGCCCTGAGTGACCAGCATCCTGGAGGTCCTGAGCTGAGTCCAATTTAAGGAAAAACCTGAAGAGATGGCACAGTGGTTAGAGCACTTGCTGCTCTTCCAGGGAACCTAAGCATGGTACTCAATATCCACATGGTGGCTCATAACCACCTGTTAACTCCTGCTCTAGGGGATGCTTCTGGCCTCTGAGGGCACCTGAACACATATTCACTTACATATAAATAAGGAAAGAAAGAGAGAAAGAAAGAAAGAAAGAAAGAAAGAAAGAAAGAGAGAGAGAGAGAGAGAGAGAGAGAGAAGGGAGGGAGGGAGGGAGGGAGGGAGGGAGGGAAGAAGAAAGGAAGGAAGGAAGGAAGGAAGGAAGGAAGGAAGGAAGGAAGGAAAGAAGGAAGGAAGAAAGGAAGGAAGAAAGGAAGAAAGGAAAAAGTTATTTAATGGTACTTATCAAAAAATATGACTTTGTGCAGGGCCACTGTGGTTGGTAAGGGGAGCACTGTAATGAATGAAGTCTGTCCGTCTCTCTGTGTCTATCTGTCTGTGTCTGTCTGTGTCTCTCTCGGTCACTGCTTGTTGCACTACATAACCTAATCTGACATCAAACTGGCCGTCCTCTTATCTCAGCCTTTCACGTAAAGAAACCTTGGCTTATCTCCAGATCCAGAACCGGCAGTCTGTAGTCAAGGAGCAGGGCTGGGTTTGTGGATGGAAAATTACTGAGAGGGAAAACTCACTCATAAGAGGAGAGTCTGACCATGCTGACCTAACAGGGTTGTGGAAGGCAAGCTAATCTAGTCAAACATCACCTAGGAGACGGAGGAGGAGAATGAAGGGCCCAATCAGGTATTGAGGGAGATCAGATACCGGAATAAGGGCTTCCTGCTAAGCTGGCTTAGCAAGGTTCATTTAAATTATTTTTAATTTTACTTTCATGTGTATGCGTTCATGTGCCGTAGCATGGGTGTGGAAATCAGAGAACAACTTGCTGAAATCAGTTTTCTCCTTTTACCTTGTGGAACGCAAGGATCAAACGCAGACTGTAGGCTAGGCAGGCTGAGCGGTCTCACCGGCCCAGCAAGAGCCTTTACTAAAAAACGAAATTTCACAAACAGGATACAAATGGTTCCCAGGGAAGATTTAGGAGTCTGACTACTATTTGGCCAAGCAAAGAATCTTTGTCAGTCCTGAACCCCAGATGACAAATACACCTGCAAGCTGATACATAGTTAGATCGGAGAGCTCTTGTCTCTGTGAAGGCCTTGGCTCTGTACACAGAGATGGTGGGTCAGTCCTCCCATGCAACCCTACTTCTCCTGAAAAGCCCAAAGCTCAGTGCTATAAGCACGGGCACCTCTGTTAGTGAGGCAGAAGCAAAGGTTGAGATAAAAGGAGCAGGGACTGGGAGATGGGGGGTGGGAGGGGACTGTTCTTTTAGGCTTTCGGATCCCCAGGTGCCTTTCCCCTGTGCATTGAGCCAGTAATCCACCATCACCCCCATCCTACCCTTAGCAGCACACTGGTGTCTTCTCGGAATACAGAGATAAGATCTTTGGGAAAAAAAAAAACCTGGATGTGTTTGCTAGGAGACAAAGAGAGGGAGAACGCAGACTGAAAACGGAACTATGACGAGGTTCCCAAAGGCTCTTCTCAGCTCTCAGCATACTGGCAGCCAGACCTGAACTGTCTAAGAGACTAGAAGGTTCTCTGTGCATCCAGACAGCCCAAAATAAAGACCTTAAATTCTGACATAGAGATTTACTGGTGATTTCTTCTGCTAGGTACAGAGGAACCCACAGCGGACATGTCCCAGTGCATGCTGTCAGGATTTTCTATCAGCTCTGTAGCTCTCCCTGATCTTGGATATAAACACGGGCCAAAGATCACCGCTTTGCATCTGAGGACAGTTTTAGGAGGTCTAATTCAACAAATGAAGCTGACTCTGAGGAAACAGGTTGTCCTGAGGAGAAAGCAACTTCTTTAATCATAAACACTCCTTCAAGAGAAGGATTTTATTCAGGAGAGGAGGAAAATGATATTTATAATTGAGTATTCGGAGAGCAAAGAGACCCTTAACTGTTTGAAACATGTCTATGAAGCAAGCCCTCGGGAGGGGGAAACAGAAGGGTTAAAGGTTAATCTTTAAGCTCTTGGCAAGTTTGAGGCCAGACCGAGCTATAAGTGAAACTTTACCTTAAAAGATAAAAAAGAAGCCAGGGGTAGTGTAGTGGTGCACACCTTTAATCACAGCACTTGTGAGACAAAGGCAGGAGGATCTCTGAGTTCTAGGATAGCCTAGTCTATATAGTGAGTTCCAGGACAGTCAGAGCTACCTAGTAAGACCCTGTCTTGAAAATATATAGATATAATAATCAAAGTGTGACAGCAGTAGAAATTTTAAAATAACCTAGAAAGGTTAAGAATATTACGTAATATGAAACACAGGGTTAAAAAAATTAGGATATAAGGCTAAAAACCCAAGAAAAGTAGATCTGTGCACTAAGTCCGACACACAAATAAAATACAGAACGAAAAGCCCAGAGGAGAGAAAGAATCCTCAAGAAACATCCAAGAAGACATTGCAGAGTGTGAAGAGTGAAGGGCTCTAGCCCAGGCCCACATCATGGTGTATCTAGGGAAAGTTTTATGAGCTTCTAGAAAGAAAACAAACACAATCAAGACATACATTTATTTGTTTATTCTTTCTTTCTTTCTCTCTCCTTCTTTCTTTCTTTCTTTCTTTCTTTCTTTCTTTCTTTCTTTCTTTCTTTCTTTCTTTCTTTCTTTCTTTCTTTCTTCATTAATTCATTCATTTATGTGTGTGGCTGTCTTGCCTGCATGGTTATCTTTATACCACATGTGCACTGACTGCTCTCAGATGTCAGAAGAGGACATTGATGTCCTGGAACTGGAGTTATAGCCAGCTGTAAGCTCCCATGTGAGAGCTGGGAATTGAACCTATCTCCTCTGTAAGAGCAACAAGTGCTCTTAAGCTCTGACCCACCTTTCCAGCACCCCAAAACCGTTTTATTTTCTTACTTTTTTTTTTTTCGAGACAGGGTTTCTCTGTATAGCCCTGGCTGTCCTGGAGCTCACTTTGTAGACCAGGCTGGCCTCGAACTCAGAAATCCACCTGCCTCTGCCTCCCCAGTGCTGGGATTAAAGGCATGCGCCACCACGCCTGGCTTTATTTTCTTACTTTTTAGATAGGTTTGTATACATGAAGAGCTTATTCCCCACATACCCTCTTATCTCCTTTGCTCCCCTCTTCCCCCCTGAACAGTTTCACTTCGTGTTTGTTTGTGTGGGGAGCAGAGGAAGCCATGAGTACATGAATTCCTCACACATTCTGACATGGGCACGCTGTAGAGGATTGCGAGGCCTATCGGCCCAAGTGAAGTTGACCTAGCTGTTATCCATATGGTCCTAGCTCAAAAGAAACGGCCAAGTGTTTCTCAGTCGTCTAAGTGTTTGTAGACAACTGATCAGTGTGCTAAAAGACTAGCAACTGCAGATTGTTCCTCCTGGATATCTCCAGTGAAGACTGCTCAAAAGCAACGAACTTCTCCAGAAATTAGTCAGGCCCTCCCTCTGTGCTCTACCTACAGACCAAAGTTCCAGTTTGAGGTAGTTAGAGAAATCTCCATGATCACAGCTTCATTATCCAGATGTCTGTGTCTGTCCTTTCTTCATTTCATCACTGGCCCTAAGCCAGGGCTTGGGGACCCCAGTGGGCTGTGGCATGTTTACATGCTTTTATAAAACCATATAATATCTAGAAACCACAAGGAAGGAAAGCATCCATGTGTTGTTTGGAGACTGACTTTGATTGTCTCCAGTCACACCCATTTTCCCACGGAAGACATGACTTCTTTCTTTCTTTCTTCTTTTTTTTTTTTCCTTTAAATTTTTTCTTTTGTCCTTTTTTTTTTCTTGGATATTTTCTTTATTTATATTTCAAATGTTTTCCCCTTTCCAAGTCTCCCCTCCAGAAACCCCCTATCTCATCCCTCCTCCCCCTGCCTCTATGAGGGTGCTCTCCCACCCACTCACTCACCCCCACCTTCCTGACCTGGCATTCCCCTACACTGGGACATCAAACACCCTCAGGCCCAAGGGCAGCTCCTTCCACTGATGTTCAACAAGGTTATCCTCTGCCACATATGCAGCAGGAGTCATGGGTCCCTACATGTGTACTCTTTGGTTAGTGGTCTTGTCCCCGAGAGCCCTGGGGCTCTGGCCGGATGACACTGTTGCTCCCTTTCCCCACCCCCACCCCCCATGGGGCTGCAAACCCCCTTAGCTCCTTCAGTCCTTTCTCCAACTCCTCTATTGGGGACCCCACACTCAGTACAATGGTTGACTGTGAGCATCTACCTCTGTATTTGTCAGGCTCTGGCAGAGCCTCTCAGGAGACAGCCATATCAGGCTCCTGTCAGCAAGTACTTCCCAGCATCCACAATAGCAGATGGGTTTGGTAACTGTATATAGGATGGATCCCCAGGTGGGGCAGTCTCTGGATGGCTTTTCCTGCAGTCTCTGCTCCACATTTTGTCTCCGTATTTCCTCATGTGAATATTTTGTTCCCCCTTCTAGGAAGCACTGAAGCATCCACACTTTGGTCCTTCTTCTTGAGCTTCATATGGCCTGTGAATTGTATCTTGGGTAGTCTGAACTTTTGGGCTAATATCCACTTATCAGTGATTGCATACCCTGTGTGTTCTTTTGTGACTGGGTTACCTCACTCAGGATGATATTTTCAAGTTCTATCCATTTGCATTCGAATTTCATGAAGTCATTGTTTTAATAGCTGAGTAGTACTCAATTGTGTAAATGTACCACATTTTCTGTATCCATTCCTCTGTTGAGAGACATCTGGGTTCTTTCCAGCTTCTGGATATTATAAATAAGACTGCTATGAACATAGTGGAGCATGTGTCCTTACTGCACCTTGGAGCATCTTCTGGGTATATGGCCAGGAGTGGTAGAGCTGGCTCCTCAGGCAGTACTATGTCCAATTTTCTGAGGAACCGCCAGACTGATTTCCAGAGTGATTGTACCAGCTTGCAATCCCAACAATGGAGGAATGTTCCTGTTTCTCCATATCCTTGCCAGCATCTGCTGTCACCTGGGTTTTTGATCTTAGCCAGTCTGACTGATGTGAGGTAGAATCTTAGGGTTGTTTTGATTTATATTTCCCTGATGACTAAGGATGTTGAACATTTCTTTAGGTGCTTCTCAGCCATTCAAGATTCCTCAGTTGAGAATTCTCTATTTAACTCTTACCCATTTTTTTTTTTTCAAGACAGGGTTTCTCTGTGTAGCCCTGGCTGCCCTGGAACTCACTTTGAAGACCAGGCTGGCCTCGAACTCAGAAATCCACCTGCCTCTGCCTCCTAAGTGCTGGGATTAAAGGTGTGTGCCACCACCACCCGGCTATTCCTCATTTTTTAATAGGGTTATTTGTTTCTCTGGAGTCTAACTTCTTGAGTTCTTTGTATTTATTGGATATTAGCCCTCTATTGGATGTAGGATTGGTACAGATCTTTTCAGCAAAAATGCTGGGTCCTGTTTACATATCCACTCTGTTAGTCTATGTCTTTGTACTGGGGAATTGAGTCTATTGAAGTTAAGAGATATTAAGGAATAATGAATGTTGCTGCCTGTTATTTTTTTATGTTATTTTTATGTTTCTGTGACTATCTTCTTTTTGGTTTGTTGAAAAAAAATTACTTTCTTGCTTTTTCTAGGGTGTAGTTTCCATCCTTGTGTTGGCATTTGCCATTTATTTTCCTTTGTAGGGCTGGATTTGTGGAAAGATATTGTGTGAATTTGGTTTTGGCATGGAATATCTTGGTTTCTCAATGATAATTGAGAGTTTTGCTGGGTATAGTAGCCTAGGCTGGCATTTGTGTTCTCTCAGGGTCTGTATGACATCTGCCCAGGATCTTCTAGCTTTCACAGTCTCTGGTGAGAAGTCTGATGTGATTCTGATAGGTCTGCCTTTATATGTTACTTGACCTTTTTCCCTTACTGCTTTTTATATTCTTTCTTTGTTTTGTGCACTTTGTGTTCTGACTATTATGTGATGGGAGGAATTTCTTGTCTGGTCCAGTCTAATTGGAGTTCTGTAGGCTTCTTTTATGTTTATGGGCATCTCTTTCTTTAGGTTAGGGAAGTTTTCTTCTATAATTTTGTTGAGGATATTTACTGGCCCTTTAAATTAGGAGTCTTCGCTCTCTTCTATACCTTTTATCCTTAGGTTTGGTCTTCTCATTGTGCCCTGGATTTCCTGGATGTTTTGGATTAGGAGCTTTTTGTATATTGCATTTTCTTTGACTGTTGTGACAATGTTTTCTATTTTATCTTCTGCACCTGAGATTCTCTCTTCTATCTCTTCTATTCTGTTGATGATGCTTGCATCTATGACTCCTGATCTCTGTCCTAGGTTTTCTATCTCCAGGGTTGTCTCCTTTTGTGATTTCTTTATTGTTTCTATTTCCATTTTTAGATCCTGGATGGTTTTGTTCAATTCTTTCACCGGTTTGGTTGTTTATTCCTATAATTCTTTACTGGACTTTTGTGTTTCCTCTTAAGGGCTTCTACCTATTTACCTGTGTTCTTCTGTATTTCTTTAAGGAAGTTATTTATGTCCTTCTAGCAGTCCTCTATCATCATCATGAGATGTGATTTTGGATCAGAGTCTTGCTTTTCTTATGTGTTGGGGTATCCAGGGCTCACTGTGGTGGGAGAACTGGGTTCTGATGATGCCAAGTAGCCTTGGTTTCTGTTGCTTATGTCCTTGCCCTTGCCTCTCACCATCTGGTTATCTCTGATGTTAGCTGATCTTGCTGTTTCTGACTGTGACTTGTCCCTCCTGCAAGCCTGTGAGTCAGCACTCCTGAGAGACCAGCTCTCTTCTGATGGTATTTGGATATGGAGCACTGTGGCTTCTGGTGCAGATGGAAACCAGAAGTGACTTCATTCTTTCTTATCACCAAAGATAAATAAATAAACAGTGATTAATTAAATAAAATAAAGATTCCATTCTCTCCACACAGACCACTTTCTTCATCCCTTCCTCAGCTGTTGAACACCAAGGCTGACCTCATAGCTTAGCTACTGTGAATAGTGTGCTACAGTGACAATGGTGTGCATGTATCTCTGTGATATGCTAATGTGGAGCCCTTCAGGTAAACAGAAGTGAAAGATAGTCAGGTCATATGGTAAAACTATTTTTCAGTTCTTTGGAAAAGCTCCATACTGGTTACCATACCAGCAGGACTCACTCACACCCTCCAGTGTATATGCAGCTTCTCCTTTGCCCATAGCTTGGTTGGCATTTGCAGATATTTGTTTTCTTTTGATATTCTGACTGCCAGGACATGGGATCCAGTGGAGGTTTTGTTTGCATTATTTTGATGGCCAGTGCAGGTATCCATTTTTCATATGTTCATTGGACATTCACGACAAGCCTTTGAAAAAACAATAAGTCACAGGAAAGGAATTTAGCAGTGGAATTTCTCAGGGCTGCTCCTCAAACCCCATGTGTCTTCAGAGCTTCTTTTCTCAATGTTTTATTCTTTTTCGTTTTTTAAAATTAATTTTATTGTATATGGGACAGGGGCTACCTGTATACCACTGGGTGGCTTGGAATTTGCTATGTAGATCAGGCTGGCTTTGGACTCTCAGAGGTACACCACCTTCTGCCTCTTGAGTGATGGAATTAAAGTCATCTGCCACCATGCACAGTTCTAATTTATTATGTACTTATTTGTGTGTGTATGTGTGTGTGAGCATGCATGCGCATGCACATAAGGGTACACATGCCCTTGGAAGTCAGAAAGAGGGCATCAGCTGGGGCTACAGGTAACTGTGAACTGTTTGTTGTGAACTCAGGTCTTTTGAAAGAACAATAAGTATTCAGCTGGTTCCTGTTAGTGTTCTATTCTTAAGTGTGAGTTTAAAAACATGTTGCAAATGATGACTGTAAAAGAGTGACCACAATCTGAGAATATAGACCTCTCCCTTCCTCATGATTTTCCTGGTCCTCCTTACTTTTCCTTAGACCCACTCTACCATGCATGTCTACCTATCCTCCACGCACAGCACACCCACTTGGTTTGAGGCCATGCCTGCCTGCATCATGTTGCTTTTCTTGAGAGCAAATCTTGTTCATTAAGGCTCCCCAGGAGATCAGGAAAGATCCCAAGGGCTCAGACCTTGCCTGTACAGAGCTGCACTTCTTTTTGGACAAAGAGTCAGGCTAGGTTTAGTGGCAGATTCTAAATTGGTGTGAGACTTCCCCTTTCCTCGAAGCATAATGTCCCATTGATTGCAAACTGAGTCGTATGTTGAGCCTGCGCCTTACACTGTCAGCAGGAAGTGTAATTCCTGAACGACTCCCAGCAGACATTTATAGATTTTTCAGTCTGTTGAGTTATATAAGACAACCAAAGTCTTTTTTTTCTGAACATTTTTAAATAAATCTTGATCTCAACCACTAAGTCATTGAACATAATTATATACAACAAACTGAGATTAATCTACATAAAAACAAAGATTGAAGTAATGGGGATTTAAAAAAAAAATATCCAAATCAATCCATAGAGAAACAAGAACAGAGAACGTCCACATTGACTCGCCAAGAGGTAGAAGAGTGGGCAGAAGAAATGGTTCAGTGGTTAGCATGGCTACTTGATCCATTTGTTTTGGGCTGTAGTGCAGCAGTGTCTCCTAACGTAAGCACTTGTTAGAGGAAAGCTCTGTGTCATGAGTGACAGGCTCAAAGGAAGACAAGGAGGGTCCAGGTTCAATCTACTTTTCAAGGACATGCTCCCAGTGATCTATTCCCTCTAGTTAGATCCCATTTCTTAAAAAAATTACCACTTCCTCCCCACTGTATCATCAACTAAAGAGCAAGTCAGCAACATACAAGCTTTTGTAGAACATTTAAGATTTAAACATGCAATTCTTCACTTTGGTCAACCTGACTGGATTAAGGCACTCTCTCTGTAAAGACATTTCCAGAAAGGATTAATTAAAGGACTTGAAGGCAGAAGACTTACCCTTAATATGACCAGCATGGGCTGATATTCTGGACATAATAATAATAATAATAATAATAATAATAATAATAATAATAATAATATAAAAGAAACCAGGTATGATGGCTTTCTTACACCTGTAATTCCAGTACACAAGATGCTAAAGGCAGAAAGATTGTCACAAGTCTGAGGCCAGCATATACTAGTGAGTTCTAGACCATGCTAAGCTGTAGAGTGAGATCTTCTCTCAAAATACGTAAATATAAAGGGAAGGAGAAAGCCAGCTGAACACAGACCTTCTCCCCTTTCTGATTCCTGTTCTGGTGAGAGGTGAGCAGGCAGCTGTTTCATATTCCCTCCATCATGGAGCCTCCTGCCACCATGACTGACTGCATCCTCAAACCATGGGCCAAATAAGCTCTTCCTCCCTAAATTGCTTCTAAGTTGGTCACAGCAACTGCACTAGATGGTTTCCTGTGTCAACTTGACACAAGCTAGAGTCATCAGAGAGGAAGGAGCCTCCATTGAGGAAATGCCTCCATGAGATCCAGCTGTAAGGCATTTTCTCAATTGATGATCAAAATGGGGGCGGGAGTGGAGGTGGGAGAGCAGCCTACTATAGGTGGTACCATCCCTGGACTCAAGGTCCTCGGTTCTACAAGAAAGCAAGCTGAGCAAGCCATGAAAAGCAAGCCAGTAAGCAGCACCTCTCCATGGCATCTGTATCAGCTCCTGTTTTCACGTGTCTACCCTGCTCGATTGTCCTGACTTCCTTTGGTGATGAGGAACAATATGGAAGTGTAAGCCAATTAAACTCTTTCCTCCCCAACTTGCTTTTTGGTCATGGTGTTTCATTGCAGCAATAGAAATCCTAAGACAGTAACAACAACAACAATCACACACACAAACCACACAGACAACAATACAACTAATTTGTAAATGTATAAGCCAGATCCTTTCCTGGATGCTAGGAAAATTGCTTGCTATGTAATCATTCCTGTTCGTCCTGTAATCCCTTTCAATCAATCAAGTAAAAATTGAACCTGCCACTTTGTCCACAAATTAATTTTTTGTGTGTACTCGTGTGAGTGACTGAATGGTCTTTCATTATCTAGTGTCCCATCTCAGAAGAGCGGCTCTCATCCCGATTCAGGCTTCTCTTATCACCTTCATCCCCTCCGTCTTTAAGCTGAATATCTCCTTTCTCTAACAGCTCCCAAACCCGATTCCTTCCATCTCTGTTAATCCTAAATTCAGTCCATCATCACCATCACCTCTGGCACACACTGTCAAGGTCTCCTAAGTGCTCTCAAAACTGTTCAGTCTCTCATTGCATTTTTTATGCCCTTCCCAGCCCTGAGCAGGTTGTTTTGTTTTGTGGGGTTTCTTTGTTTGTTTGTTTTGTTTTTTTTTGTTTGTTTGTTTTTCAGCCTCGAGCAGGCTCTACAGACCTTGAGTGCTTGTCACAATGGTGGACCTAGGTGGAGTCACCCGCCTTGGTTGCATGTGCAAGTTCCCACAGGAACTTAGAAGAATAGACTGCCCCCTGACCTTGCTTTGCAACATAATCCAGCTGAAACAAAGGGTTTGCCCTATATAAATGCCGTGCTGAATATTAAACTTGAAGCCTTGATCAGAACTTTGTCTTGGCTTCATTCTTCTCTCACCCCCATCTGTCTCTTTCCTCTTCAGCCCCCTTTCAGGTAGAGCCAGTTTGTCCATGGCTGCTGGATGGCTACCATCCTCCATGCTCTTGACAAAGCTTCTGCTGCTTAAAGCCTTGTTAAGACTTATAATGGGGTGCACAGCCAGGAAAGGGGGGAAGTGTGTTAAGCATATTATCTAAAGAATATCAAATTTATGGGCACTTTCTCATATCCTTTCTGTAGGTTCAAAATTTGTAAGCATCTGCTCTCCAGCCAGCCATCGTCCACTGCCAAAGGTAATGACCCCATCCATGGAGCTCTCTCTTTTCCTGAGGGCAGCTCTCGTGACTCAAAATAGAGACTGGGAAATACTCCAGGAATTTTTTCATTTCATAACTACAGCTACCACAGGAGAGTCTGACGTTATCAATCAGGGTCATGGTAAAGACAGCAATATCAAGGTTTCTAAGGAACTGACCCCACGCAAGCGTTTTGAAGTTAAGGAAGAGGGGCGATAGAAGAAAGGATTAACTTTTCTTATAAGTTCTTTGCTTTAAAAGGTTCATTCTGAAGCTGGGCAAGACATTTTCTACAGAAGACAGCAGTCGGTCTGACGTGGTCTCCAATCTGACGTACATATAGCCGCAGGGGCACAGGAGGGTGTTTCCGAAGCGATGGAGAGCTAGATGGCTCCGCAACAATCCGTCTCCAGATGCTTAACTTGATTGCTTGCTTTGAAAACGACTTTGTTTGTTGTGTATGTATGAGTGCTTGCCCGTGTGTAGGTATGTCCACCACATGCATGCCTTGTGACTATGGAGGCCAGAAACTGAAGATATAGACTGTTGTGAGCCGCCATGTGGATCCCGGACTCTGAATCTGGGCCCTCTGCAAGAGCCATGAGTATTCTTAACCACGGAGCCATCTCTCTAGCCCTTAAAGCTTTTGTTCTCTCTCTCTCTCTCTCTCTCTCTCTCTCTCTCTCTCTCTCTCTCTCTCTCTCTCTCTCTGTCTCTCTCTCTCCAGCCCAAGCTCTGCTTTCTTTACAATTCTTTTTTAAATGATTGATATGGATTTGCCATTCGGGTGGCGGCGCATTTTCTATCCTACCATTTCCCTTCCTCTCCTTACAGTAGGCAACAGCACACTTCACTGATCCAGACTCAGTCTCTGCACCAAAACAGTGTTCCCCCTGTGTATGCATGTATGTGTATGTGTGTACCTGTGTGTGCAGATGTGTGAGTGTGTGTGTGTATGCATTTCTGTATTACATGTGTATTTGTGCATCTCTGTGTGTGCTTTGCTGAAGGTTATACTTTCATGTGTGTGTAGAACAAGCCATAAGATAGCAAAGCATTTTGAAAACCATATTTTTTTGCAGTTTAACTTGAACGAAGTTGAAAGCCAGATATATGCCTGGGATTCCAATACTGCCCAGGAAAGGTAGATTACTGGAGTTTATTGGTCAGCTGCTCTGGCCTAACTGATATTCTGTAGTGAAAGGCCCTGTGTCAAAAAGGAAGGTGGAGAGTGATTGAGGAAGACACCTAGTGTTGACCTCAGGCCTCCACTAGCAGGTGCACTCATGTGTACACATGTACATACACATGTACTAACAGATACATATAGCACACACACACACACATATACACAGAGAAGAATGTTTCAGTGTTCTTTCCTTACAAGCTCCTGTGTTTGAATGCTTTGTTTTTAGGTGGTGGTGGGATGGGAGTAGAATTATGGAAGCTTTGCGATGTGTGGCCTTAGCTGGAAGAAGAGTTGCTGAGAGGCAAGGGATTAAATGTTATGTTTCTTCTACCTCTCTCGCAAGCTTCCCGTTACCTGGTCCAGGTGTTCTGTACAGAGCTCTGCCAGACTTTCTCTCCACCAACTACTGAGTTATTCCTACAGCCATGCTCTTCCTCCTGCAGTGGATGGTAGCCCCCCAAACTGTGAGCCAAAATAAGTCCTTTGTTCCCTAAAATGCCCTGTCAAGTAGTCTGTCACAGTCATACTTGAATGACACTTGTTTATAGCAAAGTGTCTTTTAGTCTTCTATTCCTGTCATCTAACTCATACAGAGTTCCAAGACTTCCATCTGTATGAGCAGACACACACAGTTATGAGTGAAGGCGAATGCTGTCTCATTCGAGAAGTAAACGTTTTCCCCAGGGTCTTCTATCTTATCAATACACTTCTTTTTAGTAATTGTGGTGGTTTGAGTAGAATGGCTCCCATAGACTCATGTGTTTAAATACTTGGCCCATAGAAAGTGGTGCTATTAGGAGCAGTGGCCTTGTTAGGGGAAGTGTGTCACTGTGGGGGTGGGCTTTGAGGACTCATATATGCTCAAGCTATGCCCAATGTGATATAGTCTCTCCTTGGTGCCTCTGAAACTGTAAGCCAGCACCAATTAAATGTTTTCCATTTTTAAGAGTTGTTGTGGTCATGATATCTCTTCACAGCACTAGATCCCTAAGACAGTAACTTTTAAAAAATACAATTATTGTATATTATTTTATATGCATTGGTGTTTTGCCTACATGTATGTCTGTGTGAGGGTGTTGGATCCCCTGGAAACTGGAGTTACAGACGGTTGTAATCTGCCATGTGGTTGAACCTGGGTCCTTTGTAAAAGTAGCCAGTGCTCTTAACTGGTGAGCCATTGCTCCAGCCCCTATTTTCAGCAATTTTTAATTGTTAAGTTATTTATGTTGTTCTGATTAAATGTTCACATATCTTAAATGTTATAGTGACACTACCCAGAAGAAATTTTTAATTAAGACAGTCATAGCAAATGTTTTAATATTCCATTTTAAGTTTATATATACATGTTTTGTCACAAAGAGATCTGATAGTGTGAACAGTGAGCTCAGAAAATAGTTCTGTGGAGAAATTAGAATGAAAATATAAGTTCAAGAAGAAAAAAAGATGGGCTGCGTTAGATATGTAGCCCAGTTGGTTCAGAGCTAGCCTAGCATTCCGGAAGCGCTGGGTCCCGTTCCCAACCCTGCATACCTCTTATTTGGTGCTATAATCCTAGTACGAAGGAGGTGGAGACAGGAGGATAAGAAATCCAAGGTCATCTTTGGCTACATAGAAAGTTCTAGGCTAACATGGGTTATATGAAACTCTGTTTTCAACAAACAAACAAAAGAAAACAAAAGAAAAAACAAACCAGGCCAGTAAAACAGCTCAACAAAGGATACTCATTGATAAGCTTGACCAACTGAACTCCATCCTTGAACACACACCTAAGAAAGAGAATGGACCCTGAAAGTTGTCCTCTAATGTCCTCCACGGGCAGGCCATGGTATGTGTGCATGAGCGTGTACGCGCATGGGTGTGCGCGCACACACACACACAAATAAGTGTTGAAAGAGAACTGTTTGAAGGCAACAGAAAAAGACTGAGCCACTAAGCCTGGCTTGAGCTTCTGAGACCTCAGTGACACACCCTCTCCAGCAAAGCCACGCCCACTCTAACAAGGCCACACCTCCTAATAGTGCTCCTCCCTTACAGGCCCATGGGGGCCAGTTTATTCAAACCACCATAGGGACACTAACATACTTGGTTATTTTTGTTTGTTTGTTTTTGTGTTGCTAAGAATTAAAACTGAGGCCTTCTATATGTTGTTAGACAAAAGCTTTCCCACTGAGCTCGAGTCCCAGCCTCAGCGTGAGTTTTGTAGGAATGGAGAAACTGGAGAGGATACTGAATTACCTTGGTGTTTAGACTCTCCTGAGTTCATATTGAAAAGTAGCATGATGGGTTTGTTTTGTTTTTTAAATGTCGCTATTTATAATACATAAGGAATAATGTCCTTTATAATGATTAAACTTAGGATAAAGTTTTTAAATGCCAAGTTAAAAACTTGAAAGGGAACACAGCTTTCAAATTATTCTTAAGGGATATTCAAGTAGCACTGTTTGAGCAATACTGGGTTTAGATTCTGGAAGCTCCTGACCGCAGTGGCCCACGCCTGTAACCCCAGCGCTTGGGAGGCAGAGGCAGGGGGATTTCTGAGTTCGAGGCCAGCCTGGTCTACAGAGTGAGTTCCAGGACAGCCAGGGCTGTACAGAGAAACCCTGTCTCGAAAAACAAAAGAAAGAAGAAAAAAAAAAAAAAAAAGAGTTTGAGGCCAATCTGAGGGATTTAGTGAGAGCTTGTCTCAAAGAAATATGCAAACAAAACCTGAATTCATTTTCTTCTTTTTTCTTTTAGTTTTAAATTAACCATGTTTCCCAAAATTATAATCGCCAGAACGTTCCTGCTTTTGATATCTGTTCTTTAGCTACCCCAGGTTAAAATTTAATTAATTTTGTTATTGTTGTTTGCTCTTTTGAGACAGAGTATCATGTAGCCCAGGCTTTCCTGAAACTTACTAGACAGTGAAGGATGTCCATTACATTACATTATGTTATGGTACTGTCCCCTGTCCTCCGAGTGTGTGTGTGTGTGCGCGCGTGTGTGTGTGTGTGGGGGGGGGTAGTGCTGATAGGTGCCCCCACACCCAGGTTACATAGTGCTGGAGCCTGAACTTGGGGTTCCTCAGATACTAAGAAGCATCCCCAGCCTTAGAAAACAAAGTTCGTAACTGAGCCAGGCTCAGAAATCTGCATCTTGCTAGCCCCTCCTTCCCCACTCACTTCCGGTTCTAACTCCTTCCTCAACTCCAAGCTAAAGCGGCGCTGGAGCAGCTCCACGAAACCACCCACGAAACCACCCACGGTAGTGTCTCTCTGGGCCTTTGATGATTTTTTTACCTCTCGGTGCCCTCTGTCCCCCTTCTCCAGCCACCAGGGAATTTCTGGAGTAATTGTCATTCATACCTGCCTACAGTTAGGACAGCCAATCATCCCAGTTTCTCTAGGAATGAGGAATTTCCTTGTGGGTGGTTACCTACGGTGTCCTCTGACTGGGAGACACCTCTGTGACTAGTGAAGCCATCTTCCGAATACGCTTGGGAGGACATAGAGACCACTGGATCGTGAGAGCTGTGACTCCTGCAGGCTTGCCTTGGAGGGTACGTCTTGCTGTCCCTCGTCTGCTTCTCCACTGCTTCAAGGTGAGTAGTTCTGATTCCCCGTGAGTTTCCTGCCCAGGATGTTCTGCCGTATCACAGGTCCGTGGCAGTAGGGCTAGCTGACAATGGTCTGAAATCTCTGGAATGGTGACCAGAGTAAAACCTTTCCTGAGCTGAGTGAGAGACTCACGCCTATAATCCCAGCGCCTTCTGAGGCTGAGGCAGAAGGATCACAAGTTCAAAACCATCCTGGATCATAAAGCTCGACTTTTATCTCAAAAACAAAGACAAAACCTTTCCTCTACCCCATCCCCCAAGACAGAGTTTCTCTGTGTAGCTCTGCCTCTCTTGGAGCTCGCTCTGTAGACCAGGCTGGCCTCCAACTCAGAGATCTGCCTGCCTCTGCCTCCTGGATGCTGGGATTAAAGGCGTGCTCTGCCACCACTGCCACCACCGCCACCACCACCACCACCACCCTGTGAAACCTTTTCTCTTTTACATTATCTTTCTCAGGACCCTGCCACTTTGGCAGGCCTGCCTAGTCTAGTTGGTATGCTAAAGCCAGGATGCCCTTGGGTCTAAAGGGTGTTATATGTTCAAAGAACTCACAATTTGGCCTAAGGAAAATAGTCATAGCTGTAAAGGTTAACTTTCTTTTCCTCCTTACTGACAGACCTACAGAAGAGAAAAACTGTCCTCTACAGTGTAGGAGCGCTGTGTTTTAGTTTTAGTTTTTATAATACAATCCAAATGCTGTAAACATCTGAGTTACAGTATTCCCACTTACCAGCTCACACTCCCAATAGCAGTTATTTTGTGATCTTGAAAGAAGCACTCTCCTAATTAATGGAGCTCATTATGCCTGCATATCCAATCTTGCCAGTGTGTGCCTCAGAGCGTCACTTCAAAATAATTTATCTGTGAAGGTTCAGGGCTGCTAGTCTCCTAAAAATAACTCTGAGGGAAACATTATGAATGTCCTCCTGTAACTGTATGCACATGTGTTTGGGGAAATCGGGGTGGAAAGATCCATTCTCCCTCAAGGGAGTTTCTAGAAACTTCACAAGTCAGAATGCGGTCAGGGGCAAAGAACTAGCCACATTTACTTAACTGTGCCCTAATCATTTCTGTCTAATTCCATAAAGTACTTTAAAGGTTTGGGATGTAACTCAGTGCTAAAGGGCCTCGCTTGTAAGTGGTTCCTGGGTGTAATCCTCAGAACTGTCAAAAACAATGAAAAAGTAAAAAAATAAGTTGATGCTGTGTGGCAACTTGGTTGAGAGCATTGAATCTGGGGGTTGAGGGGTTCAGAGAGCCCGGACTTTGTCTCTATAGCTAACTAGCTGTTGACTTTGGACAATTCACTGGTCTTGATACATATGTCCAGCTTGTCTGTAAAATAGGGATAACCGTAGAAGTTCCTTATGGGCTTGCCATGAAATCAGAAAAGAATTATTATGCGCAAAGGGCTTGGAAAGGAACTGGGTACAGAATAGGGTTGGTATCAGGCAGACATGTCTGTGTGAAATACCTGATAGGAGCGTTGATAGGACAGGCACAGAAGGAACAGCAAACCTCAAACCTCACTGTGTTCTCAGGCATTCTTTTGTTGCTGGAATACCCAACTTGCAGAGATTAGCTGAATTCAACGGAGGTTCAACCAATTACCAAACCATGAGGATAGGTTTCCTGACTCTACTCAGAGTCCTTGGTTTAGCTTAAAAAAAAAAAAAGAGTCAGATTTGTTTTCCAATGATAAGAAGATCAGACAAATAATTAACAGGAGCACAAACAATTGCTCTGTATTAGCAAAGGTGACCCCACTGTTGCCATGGTGAGGGTTTCATTACGTCATCATTCAGCTTGCCCAAGAAGGAGCTATCATATGCAGAATGAATCAGAGCTCAGGTCAGCAGGCAGCCTTTCTCAGCAGGGCTCCCCTTGGTACATAAGGCTGCAAAACCAATTTTGGGTTACCATGGTAACCAAGGGAGCTTCTAGACAAAAAAAATTATTCATTCAGGATATCAAATGGCATATCCTAGGGGTTGAGGATAAAAGAAGAGAGGGACAGAAGTGTAGTGTATGTGGCTCTAAGTTCAAACGATACTCCATTGCTTGCTTTACTTTGTTTTTGTTTTTAATTTCTGAGATCACAGAGCCCATGGGGGCCCTCAACTCACGGAATAGCTCAGGTTGCTTCCTTGAGCTCCAGATCTTCCTGTGTTGGCCTCTCCAGTTATTTTACATTTTAGAACCTCCCAAACCAGATGCCTTAGTGGATGAGCTCATTGAACACTATGGGTTCCTGTGGCCCAGATACCTGTGAGAGTGAGTCCCAAGCCCTCGGGAGCCCTTGGCAAACCTCTGCCTCAGTTCTGAATTATTTGGTTACAGAGAAAGATACAGAATTCTACACCAAGATACATGTCAAACCCGCACCCTCCCCCCATAAGTTTGATTCACCAATTTCACATACTACACACAAATGACAGAAGCAAGTGAAACCAGAGTTGGTGGCAGCTAGGCTTACACGTGTTCCTTGGCCCTTCTCGCCACATGAGCCTGGCAACAAAGGCAGCCCAATGGAGAAGACTGTATTGGTAACAGCAGTTTTCAGCTTGGCTGCTCTCAGGGACAAAACTACCTTTACTCCAACCAGCAGGAGCCTTGTGATTTGGGCTACACAGCGCCAGCATAATGGTCTTGATTCGAAACTGGAGGGGTGGCTTGTTGAAAAAAAAAACAAGAGGAAGTATGTAACCTTCATGTGAACAAACATAAGCTATCCCAGTAGCCTTGCAGTTAATTTAGCTAATCTACACAGTAACTCTCTAGTTAGGCCACTAGTTAAATAACTCTCTAGTTATCTTACCAATGAAGAGACTAAGGTACAAAGTCATTTTTTTTAAAGTCTACTCAAAAGCTCACGCTCTGTAAGTGGCTGAGACTTTTACCTGATGGGTCCATATTCTTGATCCCTGCTGCTTTTCTGCCTTGCTGTATGTAGGCAAACACACATGCAGAATCCAGAAAGGCTAGCAATGCTATATGCCATATCCTTAGAGAGTGGTGGTGGAGAAAAGGATGGGAAGATTTTCTGCTTACTGTAAGTGCACAGCCATGCAAAGTCAGGGAGAGCCAAGGTTTCCTACTATGATGGCTGGCATTGTCAACCTGATCAAATCTACAGTCATCTAGGAAGTGAGCCTCTGCATATGCCCATGAGAAATTGTCTTGACTGGGAGGACCCATCATGAGGGACTTGGGCTTGTCAGTTGAGAGTGCCTGCCTGGCAGCATACATACCTTGATAGAACTCTTCTGGCTAAGGGCATACTGTTATCACCTGCCTCCGGCTCCTGATGCCTTGACTCCCCTGCCATGATGGACTGGAACCGGAAACAGTAAGCCAAAATAAACTCTTTCACCCTTAATTTGCTCTTGTCAGAGTATGGTATCGCAGGACTAGGAAAGGCACAGACTCTCAAGCCACCCTGTATGACCAGTCCCTCCTGGTGTGGCTATTTAAAGCTCCCCTCCTACAACCCCTTCACCCATTTCCCCCAAGGTCATCAGGGACCATGAAAGAAACGTAGAGAACCAAGGAACACATGCTCAAACAGAACAGAACAAAACAAAACCCCCCAAAAACAGAATAAAACAGAATGTGATCTGGAGGAGGTGTTAGCTTATCCGCAGATCTATTGATGGGCTCCCTACCTCCAGGTGGAGTCTCATCTCTTTCTAGCGCTCAGTCTCTGGAGGACAGGTACCTAGTCATTCCACCTCATTCAGTTCCCTTGCAGGTGAGCAAAGGAGATGCCACTGACCTGGTACCACTTCAATAGTTTTTTTCCTTTATTTCTTTTGTTTTTGTTTTGCTTGTTTGCTTATGAGACAGTATCTCAAGAAGCCCAGGCTGGCCTTAAATGTGCTATGTAGACAAGGCTAGTTCTGAACTCAAAATCCTCTTGCCTCCAAGCCCAAATGCAAAGACACCCATTACCATCATATCTGGTTCTTGTATATGGTCTGAAAGGATGAGTTTGCTGGAAGTGGGTGTGGGATGAATGAAAATGAGAATTTCATCTGAATAGAAATCACAAGAACTATGGCTGAAAGCAGAGAACATATGGAAACTTTCGGTGTACTATAATTGGAGAACAGAAAAACAAGATGGAGGTAAAAAGGGAAGCAAGGCCAATGTCAGCAGAGATTGCAGAGCATATGGTTACAGCTGGTCCAGGGAATTGGAGTGGATGCTTACAGCTGGTCTAAGGGATTACAGAACAGATGCTTACAGCTGGTCCAATGTCAGAGGCAAGTGGGCTGTGATGTTTGTATGGTTCCCAAGTCTCATGGAGGTCCTTCAACCTCCAATTGATCTAATTGATGGAATCTTTAGAGTTTGGCACCTCTGAACCATCTAACCAGTGTCCTACAAGGACACAGCAATATCCTCTCTTCTCTCTCTCTCTCTCTCTCTCTCTCTCTCTCTCTCTCTCTCTCTCTCTCTCTCTCTGTGTGTGTGTGTGTGGTATAGATTCTATTACCAGATTTAGAACAAGTATCAGGAGGCAGAAGTGGGCAGCTGGGTGTTGAGGGACGACCCATTCATTAGATCAAGGTTGCTGGAAAAACATATTTACAATGTTTTTCCAAGAATCCAACACACAGAGCCTGATGGTCTTGGAGTCTAGGTGCCAGTATCATGGAGTCTCCCACTGACCAGCATCTGTCTTGGAAAGATGAGTTTCAGCAGGTAAGAAAAAGCTTCAGGCTTTGATTGCTGAGGTAGTAGATCTAGCACCTATGGACAAGGGAATTATAACACAGGTTGAGTGAGGTTGTAGCTCCCTGGAGCCTTCTGTCTGTCTAGAAGAGGCAGTCCCCAGCCACTGTCATCTGAAAAGCAAAGCCAACGAGGGAAATGTTGCCTATTTCATAGAAAAATTCAGAAATGCACATCTTGGTGTATTCTTTCTTGAGTTTGGGTGTTGGCATTTAGTTTAGTTGAGAGATCTGAATAAGCCAAGTTTGTCTGTAGGACAGATGTGGCCCCGTGGCTTGTCAGCTTGCAACCTCTGCTCTGAACCTTGGGTGTTACAGTTTGAATTTCACACATTTAGAATGATAGCAGGGAAAAAGGTGGAGCTGCCAGGAAACTGGAAACAGGCAAAAGGGGCGATTGGTCCTGGGTATAAACTCAGTGGAAAAGCCCTGGCTAGGAGAGAAGCACAGGGCATACAGCTCCAGCCAAGAGGTGCCACTGCCGCAAAGAGCAGGGGACTTATCCCAAGTTTTTGCAAAGGAACACACAGAGGATCTGCCTGGCATTTGCTCCTGACTTCTTAGTCTCTTCACCTATAGGTTCTCCGTGCATTAGTTTGTACAATGACTGGTACCTGTGTCCTCTGCTAAAGTCTGGGTCCTTCCTAGAGAATCCTTGGAGACTCCTACGGGAATCATTAATCCGGAGTCTCTGTTGCAGCCTTTTGCCTGGAGCTAGTGTGCTTCTGAAAGGCTGGCACTAATATCCCTTCCCTCATCACTCCTTGGCTGGTCCCCACCAAGCCGCCCCCCCCCCCCCCACACACACACACACATCACAGAGCGTGATTCATAGTGAGGAACTGGCAAGAACCGGACTTGATCTCAGTCTGCTGAGTTGGTGTTCCGCCTTGCCACCAGGCATTCTTCTTGGCTATAGCTCCTGAGGAGAAAAATCAGGCGAAATCAGGTAAAGTGCCATTTTGTATGTGTGGACTATAAACTTAATTTGGGTCCAACTTAATTTTGCTTTTTCTGATCCTTTTTGTTTCTTTCCAACTAACAAGCAGAACCAACTTATCCGGCAGTCACGGCAAATAAAATATTGAGAGTCCACAGCATTTTTATATTTTACTTTTAACTTTGCTTAAAGTCAGAGAAATTATAACAATAGGTATATAAAAAACTTACCTAGTGTACTGATTATCACTGAATTGTAGATATAAAACCAGCTAAGTTAGGCTGGAGGGATGGGTGGCTCTGTGGTTAAGGGCACTTGCAGGTCTTGCAGAGGACCCAGTTTGTCCCTGTCATCCAAGTAGGGTGGCTCACAGCTGCCTGTAACTCTACTTCCAGGAGCTCAGACCCATGATTTCCATGGACATCTACACAGTCATGTATGTATATATCCACACGCATACGTATAATGAAAATTAATAAAAAATAAATATTTTAAAAATAGATAACTTGAAAGTTTCATGCATATTTAATTGGCTGAACGTTAGTTTAGCTCAGATTATTGTCAGTCCAAAGAAACCTAGGGACAAATGGCTACCTGCGGTGCCTATTAGCATACCAAACCGAATGCTGGCCTCTAGGTTCCCTTGGCATTGCAAGTACCTGTTAGAAAGTCTGCTGGCCGGCATCCCAGCTCCTCTCAGCTCCTCTCACCCTGCCCCCCCCCCCAAAAAAAAAACCTCTCCAGCTCATGAGCTTCATTTCCCTTCCCTGGCTTCCCATTCCTGTTATAACTGTTGTTTTGACCATTTGCCCTGTGTTCTCTAGATTCTCTCTCTCTCTCTCTCTCTCTCTCTCTCTCTCTCTCTCTCTCTCTCTGTCCTCTTGGCTCTCTCCTAGTCTTCTCTCTCTAGCCTCTCTCTCTTTTCTCTTCCTCTCTCACACTCTTGCCCGTGTCACGTTCTCAGTTTAGTATATAATTATATTCACCTATATATGAACGTAGCCATAAAAATACATCTCCTCCTCCTCCTCCTCCTCCTCCTCCTCCTCCTCTTTCCTCCTCCTCCTCCTCCTCCTCCTCCTCCTCCTCCTCCTCCTCCTCCTCCTCCTCCTCCTCCTCCTCCTCCTCCTCCTCTTCTTCTTCTTCTTCTTCTTCTTCTTCTTCTTCTTCTTCTTCTTCTTCTTCTTCTCTTCTTCTTGTGTTAGTGAACCAAGTCATAAGGCTTGTTTGCAGCTGCAAGGCCTGATTATGAAGGTTACATATTCTGAACTAGATTCCTTCCCCTTGTCAGCTCGTGGCAGCTATAGCAACTGTTCAGGGGAGATTCTGAGGACAGTAGTCCTAAGAGATTTCTTTTGGTATCTGCAGGGCAGGCCCCACCTCATTTAGCATAGTGAAGCAAGACATTTTTGGAGGCTGTCAGTTTGACCTAAAAGGCATCTCTGATCACTTTCTTTATTAAAGAGGTTCTCTGTGTGTGTTTTGTTTGTTTGTTTGTTTGGTTGGTTGGTTGGTTTTTGGTTTTGTTTTGTTCTACTTTTGAGATAGGGTTTCTCTGTGTAGCTTTGGCTGTCCAGGAACTTGCTCTGTAGACCAAGCTGGCCTCAAACTTAGAGATCTGCCTGTCTCTGCCTCCAGAGTACTGGGATTAAAAACATGTGCCACCACTGCCTGGCTTTCTCTTGTGTGTGTGTGTTTTTAAAGGTTTAGTGTGTGTGTGTGTGTGTGTGTGTGTGTGTGCATACTACACACATGGGTGGCTATGGAAGCCAAATAAGGGTGTAGGATTCTCTGGAGCTACACCCCCCAGAGTCACAGATGGTTGTGAGCTGCCCAACATGGAACTTGAGTCTGGGAATAGGTCTCAGGTCCTCTGGAGGTGCTCTTAACCATTGAGCCCTATCCAGCCTTAATTCCTTCCTTTGTACTACCCAAACAGCCTTCTAGTAGGTCTTCCTGACTTGGGTTTTGCTTCAAACCAGAATGAAGCTTGTAACAAATATCTCTGTAGAATAAGATTGCTCAGTGGCTTTCAACATTGACATAATCTCAGGAAACTTGATGGAAATCCTACTTTTAATTCAGGGCGATGTTTTATAAAGTAGTCAGATTTTTCTTTAGTTTAGTCTGGAATTTCACTAATGTCTCGCTGAAACAAACTGATTCTTCCTCCAGATGCAGAGTTCTTTCACCCAGGATCCCTGAGGGCAGAGATCCCAGGTGACCTTGGGATGAGAAAGGCTGTGGAGAATGTCTGGAATCTCTCAGCAAGACTTGCCTGACCATGCTAGCTAGGCAGGTGACGTCACTTCAGCCAAAGAGGAATTACTGTCTAGCAGAGTGCAGGAGAGGGGGCTGGGGAAGATGAAGACACATCACATTAAAATTCAATGCAAAGTGAAATGCTTGTCGCAAGCAAGGGAGAATGACTCAGCAAGCGACCTGTTTCCAGAAGTGTAGTCGCTGCTTTCTGCAGTAATTCTATTAAACAGAGAAGCAGAGTCTCATCATCTATTTGAAGTAATTCCCTGACTCGCCAGATGGCAAATAAACAGCAAATACGTTGTCTAGAGTAATTTTTTCAGTTGTAAAGTGAGAGGTCTGTTTAGGGTCACAGATGCTTGGCACGATTGGTCATTGGCAGAGCATTGGCTCTTGGCAGAGTGAGAGATGTTTTGGTTTTCCAGTCCAGCTCTGCTTCTTTGTTTATGGTTATAATGCATAATTACCCCTTCTCCTGTTAGCAGTCATGCTAACATGTGCGTGCAAATACACACACACACACACACACACACACACACACACACTTACCAAGTCTCTTGAGAAATAAACACATACATGCATGCATTTATTCCATTTTCTCTGAATGTGTGCACTAAATACCTATGCTGCTATTTTTTTTTTAAACATCGGGACTCTAACAACGTAAGTATTGAATTCTGTAGGAGTTTTAGGAGGTGTAGGTAGTCATGCAACCAATCTTGTCTTGTAGTGTAACTTTAGCCACACATTCAGTAACAGAATCAGAAATATGCCACTGGGCCGATCAGTGGTGGCACACACCTGTAATCCTAGCACTTGGGAGGCAGAGGCAGGCAGATTTCTGAGTTTGAGGCCAGCCTGGTCTAGAGAGTAAGTTCCAGGACAGCCAGGGCTACACAGAGAAACCCTGTCTCAAAAAAATAAAAAAACAAAAAAAACAAAAAAACAAAAAAACAAAAAACCAAAAGACAAAAAAACAAAAAAAAAAAAAGAAAAAAGAAAAATGTCACTGTCTTAGTTGAGGCTCCATACAAGGAAACCCCCAAGGCTAGGATTAACTGAAAGAAGATAGGGAGCATTCATAAGAGAAAGACCTTGTATCTATGAAAATCTTGACATAGCTTAGGCTTGGCTGAGTGTTGTTCATGGAGAAGATAACATACACTTACGTTATAGTTTGAATCTGAAATATCCCCCATAGCTTATGCTTAAATACTTCTTCCCCAGAAAATGAGGCTATCTTGGGATTGACTAGAGAACCTGTAGGAGGTAGAGCCTGGCTAGTGGAAGTCTCACTAGACATAGGTCGTGGGAGGTTGTATCTGGTCCACTTCCTGTCTTGCTCTCTGCTTCCAGATTCCCAGTGACGTGAATAGCTTCTACCACACACTCCTCCCTCCCTTAGTGGAGTTGCTCTGCTCTGCCTTCCTTGCTGAGTCTCCTCCATTACCATGAGCTAAAATAACTCCTCACCTTAAGTTCATTATAATGGCCAAAAGTAACCTGCAAGCCCCACCTGCCCAGCAACTTCCTGGAATGCTGGGAATTGTAGTTTTTGGAAAATAAGAATGGGATTATATGGTGACCTATAGGGTTGTCCTTATAATCCCTTGCAATATGTGGCTGGAGGTCATTCGCAACTAGGAAATTCCAGGCAATGGTCTGACCAAAGTCCATGTCTTTATCAGTATTTAATACTTAATAAAGCTTGCTTTAAATTGGCCCAAAATGGCATAATTAGTTTTTCTCCAGCAAAACTTAGGAATTAACAGGTCCTCCATCCTATTGGGTATCTATTGCAACAACACCAAAGTAACTAGTGAACTGTAGGACCCAAATTATACTACAGGGTTGCTTCTGCCTTGAGACATGAAAATTGTCCTCTGTAATTTCTAAACTGTCAGTCATAAGCTTAGAGATAGAAGCATCCCCTGCTCAGAGGTTCTCCTCAGTCAACTTCATAAGCTAAGGTCACAGGTTTAGGCTGCTAGCCACATCCTGGAAATGGTTGCAGGTGGTGGGAATAAGGGCAAGAGAAGGAAAGATGCACCAGCTTATAAAGGACTGGAGTGGAGCATCAAAGCATCCCCTGCTACACTGGTCCAACCCACGCTTACTTTGATACATGTAAGTCTGGAACTTTTCTCAGGGCCACTGGAAAAATAATCCCTTCTATTCATCGAGAACCTAGCAGGATACCTGCTGCCATATGCTGTATCCATACTGGGAAGAGCTAACTAAGAAAGCAAGACCAATGTAGGGACAGAGGCTCTGGGATATTGTTTGAACTTAAGAACCAGCTGAACATGTAGGCAAGTACATTACTTGGCTGGTGATGGCATCTAAACAGATATCTAAAATGAGAGCCATGGCAGAAACACTGGTGGAAGATGCTGGGAGCTCAGCAAGTTACAGGCAAAATTGAAGAAAAGGTTTTGTGTCTATGCCAGTTCTATTCATATAAATTCTTTGGGGGAAACTGCAGAATATTTCTTGGTGGCATATTCCCTGTTTTTCTACATCTCCTGGAACTATGCAACAGACATACTCATTGTCATCTCTTCCTAGGAGAGTCTGACCTTTCATGCACACCACATGATGCCACCTCCCATAATCACAGCCTGTCAGAGACAGCACAAGCCAATCTAAAAGCTACTAAATCTTTGGGTCACCCAAAACCCATAGTGGTGTCTGATGGGCATTTAAATAAAAAGTCACAGGTCATAGGCTGTAAGCAGTACAAATGCAAGCCAACACCATAGCCCATAGGAAGCTAAACTAATGTAGACAGCACCCTGTGTTGGTATTCTGTCTGGACAGTCCCTCACAGTTCCTGGCAGCTGCCAGGTATGCTCCACCCACAGTTGCCTGGCAACAGCCAGGTAGGCCTGGCCCACTATAAAAGGGGCTACTTGCCCCCTCCTTTCTCTCTTGCCTCTCTTACTCTCATACTCTTGCTTCCTACTTGTCCCCCTCTCTCCATTCCCTTCCCCCCTCTCCACAGGGTCATGGCCAGCCTCTACTTCTCTCCTCTCTCCTTCTCTCTGCCTTTCTCTGCCTCTACTACTCTCTTAACTCCCCTCCCGTGCCATGCCCTGAATAAACCCTATTCTATGATATACCATTGTGGCTGGTTTCTCAGGGGGAAGGGATGCCTTGGCATGGGCCCACCGAGACATCCCCTTCCCCTACACACCTTAGAACATATATTAATAACTCTTTCTCTTTTTATGATCACCACACCCTGGGAAGGCAGACCGTATAGATCTGGAGAAACAGGTTAATGATACAAATGCAGAAACAAGCAGAGTCCAAGAAACGCAACTGAGACGAGAACTGGAGAAATAGCTTAGCTTCGCACCTTGAATTTAAGCATCAAATATGAGACAGGGTCTCGTTGAGTATTCTGTGAGCGGCTGTGGACTTCATGAGCTACTGCCTCAGCCTCTCAAGTGCTGGGATTGCACTCACTTCACACCTTGAGTTTGTAGCTTCAATCCTGTATCTCTGGCTTGACCTCATTTTCTGCTTTCAGGTGCTTTATCTTAGACGTCATCCACGGACCTCATATAATCCTTTACAAATGCTAGTTTAAGTGGCCTTGTGTCCAAACCTGTCTAGTCTGACCTATGAGACTTGGTGCCTGCTCCACCTGTGTGACCCTTAAAATGGATGTAAACTATGCTAAACATAATATACTGACTTACTGTACCAGGTCTTCACTCCTATCTGCACATATACCCTGTGCCACGTGACTTGCAGTTCTCAGTTCTTCTTGGTGGAGACAGGAAGTATTTCTTCTGTGGACTCAGCCACCTGACCGTTTTCTTTTTTGGCTAAAGGATATCAGAAGATATCATGTCAACAAAAGCTTAAACCACACTGATGTTGTTGGGCGTGCCCTCCTGGAGTCCTAACATGCTATGAAAAGATGTCCCCATCGGTAGCTACTGTCCCATCAGCCTGAGCCCTGGAACACATATATACATATGGAGCACATCTGAGCTCTGCTTTTAATGAGGAGCCAAGCACAGGTAAACCAACAGCTTGAAGCAGAACTAGCCAGCCAAATCTAGCCTGCATCAGCCAATTCGTAGACAACGCAAGCAAAAACAAATGAGTTTGAGCTAATTTACCATGCAAAATTATGTTGACTGACAATTCCTGGAGCATTCCAATTTAGCAGTGTGATTTCATGACTCTTGCATTTGTTAAAGCTCAGGTCCTAGAAACCTGAGTGATGGGGCACAGCTTTGTGAATCTGGTCTTGTAGTGTCCCTGTTCTCATAAGTCTATGCTAGACACATGAACTTTGACTCTTCTCAGAATTGCTCTAAATCTCTTATTCTTCAAGCTTATGGTTCACCCCACCTGTGCCGGCCAACATCATGTCACTATAACAAACATGTGAGATAATCAACTCACAAGGAGGAAACGTTTGTTCCGGCTCACGGTTTTAGAGGTGTCGGTCCGTATTAATTGGACCCTGTTGCCTTTGAACCTGTGGTGGTGCACCATGGTGAGAGTGCATGGTATGGGGTTGGGGGAGCAAAAGCACTCACTTCATGGCCAAGAAGCCAAAGAGAAGAACAGGAAAGGACCTGAGTCTCACCATCTCCTGCTAATGTGTACACCCAGTGACATGAAAACACCTTCCTGAGCCCCAATAATGGTTCTATAACTTTCCACTAGCACAACTCTGGGATCCAGGCATTTACCCTATGGACATTTAGGAATCCAAATTGTAGGGTCCATCAAGAGGAGCATTTAATCACAGCAGTTGCTAAATTTGGGGGTGTAATGGCAACCGTGTGCTAACTATTTTCTTTCTGCCATAGGCCAGACCACGTCCATGGTTTCTTCTGTAATTTCTGTTCTGAGGACCAATGGGCAATGTTCCTCTTTCCTATAGTCTTATAAGGCCAATACTTACTGGAACAGCCATTTTTTTTTTTTTTTGTAACAAGAATGAGGGCAGTTGCCCTGACATGTGGTAGAAATCAAACTCATATTAAGTGAAAAGCAGGGTTGGGGAAGACAACAAAGTGATCACCAAATAGTCTCTGGTGTTTGTCTGTCTGTCTGTTTGTCTATTTTTTGTTGAGGCAGAGTCTCACTATGTAGCATTGGCTGGCCTGGACCTCTCTATGTAGACCAGGCTGCCTCTATGTTCTCAAAGAAACCAACCTGCCTCTGCCTCCTGACTGCTGGGATTAAAGGCATGCCCCACCATGCCTGGGTCATCAAATTGTCTCTTAAACCTTGTCTGAACTTGCTGCCATTCTGCATACAAGTATACTCTCATCTAAATGTGTCCATTTTCCTTGAGCAATCGTCAGGTTATGTCTGAGGTATCGGGCTGGTTTTATGACTACTTGACACAAGCCGGAGTCATTTGGGAAGAGAAAACTGCAGTTAAGAAAATACCCACATCAGATCCACAATGGGCAAGCCTGTGGTGCATTTTTTAAAAAATTGATTTAACTATCGGCGGTACCACCCCTAGGCTTGTGGTCCTGGAAAGCAAAGGGAACAAGCTAGTAAGCAGCACTTTTCCATGGCCTGTGCAGCAACTTCTACCTGCAGGTTCCTGCCCTGGCTACCTTTGGGTGATGGGCTGTGCTGTGGAACTGTAAGGTGAAACAGACCTTTCCTTCCCATGTTATTTTGTCTATGGTGTTTTATCGCAGCAATGGAAACCCTAACTAGATAAAAAGTAAGCGAAAGTGAGATCAAAGTGGAAGAGATTGGGTTGGAATCCAAACCAGGAGACTCAAGTTGAAGTCATGTTCCAGGGCTCTAGGTTGCCCCGGCTCTTGGCAGAGACTAAAATTTGTTTAGCCAAAGAAAGAATATTTGTTTTACAGAGTCAGCCACACTGTAAGAGAAACCCTGCCTGGAGTTCTTGCTTACAGAGAGTTTTTATATCTGGAGTAACCATAGCATAGGAACTCCCATCAGCTTTGGGGGGCATCAAGCCCTCTGCCATTTCTCCTTGGACTGTCAGAGTGACCAAATGTTCCATTTGAAAGAGAATTTGTCCACGATGAAGATCAGCTTTTGGACAGGCGAGTACAGTACAGTCCGGAGGCTACAGCTAGACTCTGCATACAGGCTGGGCTAGCCTTGTTCATAGCCCCCATGGGCATTTTATTTCTTGAGCCAGGTGGCTAGGCACTGAGGCTATTCCTTTAAGGAATGTGAGTAATTCCACCCTATTCCAGAGCCAATGGCACAAAAGATGCCATCAGTTTTTTGTTTTGTTTTGTTTTGTTTTATTTTGTTTTGTTTTGTAATATAAAACTCAGATTTGGGGCTGGGGAGATGGCCCAGTGGGCAAAAGCATTTGCCATGCAAGTGTAAGGACGTGAGTTCTAATCTCCAGTCCCTATGTAAAAAATTAGAAGCATAGCATGAACATCTATAATCTCAGTACCCCGCTGTTGGTAGATATTCTTCAGCCATTCTGAGAGATAGCAGGAGAATTCCCACAAGTTTATGGGCCAGCTAGCCCAGCATGTACTCAGAAAATGACAAAGAAACCCTAAGAGACAAAGGAGATGGCACTGATGGCATAAGTTTGACTTCCTAAAACTCACATGGTGGAAGGACAGAACTAACTCCTGCAAACTGCTCTCTGACCTCCCCATGTGTGCCAAGGTCCCCCCCCCCACAGACAGACAGACACACACACACACACAAACAAACCTAATTATAATTTTTTTAGGAGACCCTGTCTTAAGCAATGTAGAAAGCAAGAATGAACATCTGAGGTTTCCCTCGAACCTCCAGGCATATAGAGTGGCATGCATGCCCTCATTCACAAATATACACGGTACACAAATGCTAAATAAAATATGTAAATAAATCCAAAATCGAAGAGACTATAAATTATTAAGCTGTTGTTCTTCTGGCTACATTTGAACTGCACCTCTATTTTTCTTCGTCTTTCTCAGTATTTGAAAATGTCTCAGATATAAGTCTCCAAATATTAGCAACGTTTTTGTGAGACTAGTTAGTGATGTACTTGAAGTTAGAATAAAACTTGAAAGAAAAGTTCATTTTTATTTGTATATGTATGAGTGTTTGTCTTATCTGTCTGTCTGTGTATCACATGTGTGCCTGGTTTCCAATGAGGCCAGAAAAGGGTTCCTGGTCCCCTGGAACTATAGTTACAGATGGTTGTGAGCTACAAGGTAGGTGTCTTTAGTTGAAGCTGGGTTCCTTGGAAGAACAGACATTGCTCCTAACTGTGAAACAAACTTTCCAGGCCTTAGAACTTGAAATTTTTGAAGTTAGTATTTTCAACCATGTTTTCCTTCTTTTTTCTTTTTCTTTTTCTTTTTCTTTTTCTTTTTCTTTTTCTTTTTCTTTTTCTTTTTCTTTTTCTTTTTCTTTTTCTTTCTCTTTCTCTTTCTCTTTCTCTTTCTCTTTCTCTTTCTCTTTCTCTTTCTCTTTCTCTTTCTCTTTTTCTCTTTTTCTCTTTTTCTTTTTCCTTCTTCACGGTCTCATTATGTAACCAGGTCAGGCTAGAGTCAAAGCCTCAATCCTCCTGAGTACTGGCATGACATACATATATTGCTGTGCCCAGCTGTTCTTCTTAAGCACAATGCCAAAGGCTATTCCATGCCTTTAGACATCTGTGCCAGCTTTGCAAGTTTCTCCTTTGTGAATGTCACAGGCATAGTCTCACTCAAGTCCGCCTTAGACCCAGGATTATTGTCTCAGCTGCTTCAAGTGCTGTTGGCAGATAGTCTTCAGTTTTCAGGCTCATTAGAGATCACCTCCCTCATTGAAATTAGCCTCTCTCAAGGTTACAGTCTTTCAAGGACTGGCTATAACCAACAACAAAAGATCTAATAATGAGTTACCCAATTGGCCCACTGTGAGAAAACTGATGTGAACAAAGCTGGTCTATATCATGTGCATGCGTTCACATGGACTGAGTTTTCTGCTGATTGGGGTTCAGTCTCAAAGTGCAGTTGCTAGACCCCATAGGAAGAGTCATACGGCAAGTAGCTTTTCAGGCTGGCTTATCTCAGTTACTTTTCTATTACTGTGTAGAGGTGCCACGGCCCAGGCCACTTCTCTGGAGGCTTTTTACAGTTTCAGAGGGTGAGCCCATGACCATCCCGGCAGGGAGCAAGACAGTAGGAAGGCATGGTGCTGGAGCAGTAGCTGAGGGCAAGTTGGAGGCAGAGAGAGAGGGGGGGGGGCTTGAAACTTCAAAGCCCATCCCCCAGTGACATACCTCCTCCAACAAGGCCACACCTCCTAATCCTTCTTAAACAGTTCTAACCTTCTTAAACACCTTGAATGCTGGGGACCAAGCATTCAAGTACATGAGCCAATAAGGGGCACACTCATTCAAACCACCACAATACCTCTATGACTTTTATGGCTTCATTGCTCATTTCTTTTTAGTGCCAAGAAAATTATCACATTGCTAGGGAAAAAGTTTAACTACATTCTTACTTGAGGACATGATGGCTGTTTCCACGTTTTGGCAATTATGAACAAATCTGATATCAACACGTATGTTCACGTGTTTGCATGGACACCTTATTTGAGTAAGTTTCAAAAGGGGCCGTTGCCATGTTTAGTTTTATAAGAAATGCCAGCTGGGTATTGTAGCTCACACTGGTAATTCCAGCACTTAGGAGGGTGAGGCAGGGAGCTTACCATGTGTTCCAGGACAGCCTGGGCTATATAAGGAGGTCCAAGCTATCTTGGGCTACATACTGAAGTCATCTCACAGAGGAGGAAAAGGAGGCGCTCTAAACTGTCTTCCACTGCTTTCCTTCCTGAGAAAAAGGAAGACTCCTATTTTCTACACTCACCGACCCTTCCTGGTGTTAGAATGTGAGATTTTAGGAATCCTAAGAGGTATATAGTCATACTGTATGCTTTCTTATCAGGTCCGTAATGTCCCGTGTTGCTGGGCATCTTTTCATTACTTCTTTGCGGTCCATTTATCATCATCTTCAGTGAGATGTTTGGCTCTTTTTCTTTCTTTTTTATATTATGAAGAGGGTGTGAGGGTTAGCACAGGGTTTTGCTACCTAGCCGAGGCTGCCTGGATTTCACTATATAAGGCAAGCTGACCTGGAACATGCAATGACGCTCCAACCTCCCCTTCCAAAGTGCTAGATACTAGGTGTGTGTGTGTGTGTGTGTGTGTGTGTGTGTGTGTGTGTGTGTATGTGTGTGTGTGTGTGTGTATGTGTGTATGTGTGTGTGTGTGTATGTGTGTGTGTGTGTGTGTGTGTGTGTGTGTGTGTGTGTATGTGTGTGTGTGTGTGTATGTGTGTGTGTGTGTGTATGTGTGTGTGTGTGTGTGTGTGTGTGTATGTGTGTGTGTGTGTGTGTGTGTGTGTATGTGTGTGTGTAGGTGTGTGTGTATGTGTGTATGTGTGTGTGTGTGTGTGTATGTGTGTGTGTGTGTGTGTGTGTGTATGATGTGCCTGTGTGGGCACATGTGCCACAGCATGCATGTAGAGATGAGAGGACAACTTTGTTGAGTCAGTTCTTTGTTCCACCTTTACATGGGTTCCTAGGTTTGAACTCCGGTCATCAGGCTTACACAGCAAGTACCTCTGTCTGCTGAGCCATCTTGGCAGCCCAGGGCTAGCATAGCAATTCTTTCTCTCATAGATCATAGCTTTGGCATTGATTCTTATGTCTTTTCTTCTATTATACCATTTGGGATTTTTTTTTGTATAGTTTTATGTTGTAGCTTTAAGTTTATGGTCCACTTGATTTTGTTGTTGAATGCTGTATAGTCTGAGTTTAGACACACACACCCCCGACACACACATACATGTGTCTCGTTTCTTGCGCATCATTTTTGGAAAAATGTCTCAGTCCATTGCATTGCTCCTGTCTGTGCTGAAGCTCAGTTGAGCACATCTCTGTGGGTCCATTCCTAAGCTCTCTAACCTGCTCCATTCTCTATATGTGTGCTCTCTCACCAGTGCCTCACGGTCCTGGTTGCTATAGAGTCAACTTCATTCTATTTCTTCAAAGCTATATTGATTATTCTGGATCTTTCTCACCATGTGAACTGTATGAATATTGTTAGGTAGATGTCTAAATATTTCTTTTTGGCCTTAATGTAAATGGTATTGCTTTTTATCTCAGACTCTATTTGTTTATAATGGTATAAATAGGAATGGATGACTTTTATGTATCTGCCATATATTCTGCAGCCCTGCTGCCTTTTTTTGCAGCATTTTCAATTGCAAGAAATTTGTATTTTGTCATCTTTATGTTTTCTTCATAAATGATTGCATCATCTAGGAGTAGACTTTGATTTTGTCCTTTTCCATCTGTATACCTTTTCTTCTCTTATTTCTTTGATTCATCGGTGCATTTATTTGGTCTTACTACATTAAGTAAGTATGTTGCTGGAAAGCCGTGTTGTAAGAGGACATTCTTACCTCGTTCCTGATCTCCGAGGAAGGCTTTACACTTCTCACTGTTGAATATGATAGCAGCTGCAGGATATTTGAGATATTCTTTGTAAAATGAAAGGAGTTACCCTTTATTTCTATTTTAGTTATGAATGGATTTTGGAAAATATCAATCGGTACTTCATGGATTTCTTCTCTCTATCCTTGCCCAGGGCCTTCTGACTAGGTTATCACTATTCTTCAGTAGCAAGTAATACCTTTGCCCAGCACTCCAAACACTTGGATGTCCCTGGGAGAATCAGAATAATGAAGGGGTCCAGTCTAGGTGACCAAAGATGGGAACCATGACTAAAATACAATAACATAAACTGACAGGAAGGGCTGGCTGGGTTTAAGATCTGATCTCCCTTCTATTTATTTTACTGTTAAATTACCAGTGATAGTTGTTTAAAAATAGCACGGAAAAGATTAATGTGAGGAATAAGGTTTTCTCTCACTCTACAGTCCTCTTCTTCTACCTTCAAGTTAATCAGTAGCTCTTGTTCATGAATCCCCCTCTTTGTGCATTTGAAGGATTAGCTCTGAGGGAGGACTGATCACTGTGGCAGAGAGGGTAAGCCGAGAATAATGACGGTAGCGTGCGGTGGCGCTGTGCCAGGAAACAGCTCGGATTTTAAAGCGGCAGTTGAAAAAGTGAGCACTCATAAGTTAGCTCTAGGCCCTTTTTCCGTGTTACTTACAGTGTGAAAGACAAGTGGGGAGACTGCATCGTCCTCAGTCCCAGTCAACACCCACATTTAAGGAGATGCCCACAGAAACCCAGGCCCTTGAAGGAAACGAAGCGGTAGTCAGTGTGCAAGCACAGATGCTTCTGTGTTTAGCTGGTGTGGAAGCTTTGCCTCCCTGAGGAAACACAATATGCACACAGCTAGTAGCCAGTACTTCCACAAGCAAAGAGTAGTTATGCAAAATAAGTTTATTTTGCACAGTTTTCATGGAGCTTTCTGTTTTGCCAGTCTGGTGTGAGTTTCCTTGTGCTAGGAGTTGGGCTTGTGTCTGTCCAGACAAGGGAGAACTAGAAACTCTCTTTAAGCCTCTGTTTTCAGCTCTGCTGTCTCCCCATTGTGAGACTCCCCCTCCTACTTCACTAGGGTGGGTAGACTTGAAGATGACCCAAGTCCAGGTATCCATGGCCTTGCGTGATTTCTTCCCTGGATTGTGAGCTGAAGTTAATTTAATTCTAGTAAGGCCGGGCGTGGTGGTGCACACCTTTAATCCCAGCACTTGGGAGGCAGAGGCAGGTGGATTTCTGAGTTCAAGGCCAGCCTGGTCTACAGAGTGAGTTCCAGGACAGCCAGAGCTACACAGAGAAACCCTGTCTCAAAAAAAACAAAAATCAATCAAACAAACAAACAGTCTTTAAGGACTGTGGTCTAGCCTAAAAAAAATCTCCAAGCTGAAGGCGGTAGTGATCGGAGGGTTTGAGGCTCTGGACCAAACTGGATCCCGAGCTGCAAAGACTGCCTCACTGTGGTAAGATGCCTACTATACTTGTGGAAAGCTACAGCTAACCCAATAGACAAGGCTCAGCCAAGGAAAAGCATCCAAGGTCCAGGGAGTAGCTCATGTATGTCTTCACCATTGGCCAAGGAAAGGAATGTGGAGGCTGAGGGACCAAGGCTTCCTTGAAACCCTTTTGGAAGGAGGTATGGGAAGCAATGGGTCATCCTTACTGGATGGGCGTTATCAGGATACTGCCTTAAAGTAACCAAAAAGGAATACTGCAAGACTATATCCAGTCTTGACTCCCAGGATGACAGTCACCTTATCCTCTTTTGGGAGCTTTTTGAACTCCAGAACTCCCTTCCCCGATCCCCACCACGCCCCCCCACTCAGGTAGATTTGCATATTTGGGAGGGGCAGGCATACGACAAAATATAACAATATTAATTTTAAAGGTAAATATTTTTTAACCAATAATTTAATTTAAAAAGCAAAACATTTAAACAGGGAAATCAGTAAGTGTCGACTATAAGCTACCAACCAACCACTGCTTTCTCTATAATTAGGATTGAAAGTGCATGCCTTGTGTTTGGACTCCTGAGGTCATTCCAGGTTCATACTTGCAAAAGCGCCAGACTAGACAATACACATTCCCCAAAGGCAAAGGTGTTTGGATTCGTGAGCACACATTTGGCCACCCTATTCCACCCCACCCCCAATCCACACTTTTATTATCTCTCAATAGAGAGGGGAGAGGGAGGGTCTCTAGGGCCGATGAAAAAGGCAGGAAACCACATGGTTCTCAAAAGCCCACTGAAGGGCGGGAGAAAAGACTCAGTGGTTAAGAGTGCCGGCTGCTCATCGGAAGGACTGGCGTTTGGGTCCTTGGACCCTGATCAGGCGCTCACAGCCACCTCTAACTCTAGCTCTCGGGCATCTCTGATGGCTCTTGTTGGTTGTCAACTTGACTGCATCTGGAACTGAGTAAAACCCAAGCGGGGGTGGGATTATTTTCTTAATTAAATCATTGGACGTGGGAAGACCTCTTTTAAGTCTGGATCTGGATGGAGGTGGGAAGACCCACCTTTAATCACGGCCACATCTTCTGCTGGCAGCCTATGCAAAGGACAGGGAAGAAGGAAGCTTGCCTCTTTGCTCGTTCCCTTGTGTTCTCGATGGCAAGTCCGCTCCTTCACGGACATTAGAGCCTACTTCTTTGGAGTCCTTGTGTTGATACTCAAGAGCAATTGAAATATGGAGCCTCATGGATTAAACAACCCCTGGATTCTCGGCCCTTCCCTAGGTAGACAAGCATTTTTGGACTCGCTGGACCACTGCCTGAAAGTCATTCCTAATAAATTACCTTCCTATATAGAGATTCTATAAAATCTATTTCTCCAAAGCATCCTAACATAGGATCCAAAACAGTCTTCCAGGTTCTGCAGTTACCTGTATGCACACACCACACACACACACACACACACACACACACACACACACACACACACACACACACCGTAAAAATAAAAAGAGCCCACTCAAAGAATTAGCTGAGAAAAACCTTTTCATTTCATGAACAGTATCACAGACAATTCATTTTTTATGGATTTTGATTAAAAAGACAATGTGAGCTGTGTTCAAGTAATATTGCAAAATTGTACTTGGAACTGTTTTATGATTGATTATATTAGCCGGTGATCTTAGAGCCGTGCCCTCCCTCTGAGGCTTGGGTCATGTGTTTATTTCATATCGATTTCTTCCTGCTACCGGTTTACAGTGAAATAATATCAAAGATTCATTTCCCTCTGTCTTCCATATAGCTCCCCAATTCATTGGTTTTTTTTTTTGAAATCTTTTCTAGTTTCTAATTTTAAATGTATTGCATAAATCTTGATTTAGTTCATTTTTCTACAGATATGTGTAATACAGCGCAGCAATCAATGCCTATAAAGGCAGAGTGGTGGGGAGAGAAACAGCAATGGGGTAGAATCGCGATCAAGTACTGCGCTGATCCACTTCCTGTTGGTTTTGGCACCTGAGCACCCTTCGCTCCTGGAGGGGGCAGGGGTGTCTGGTGCTCATCTGCTTCTGAGAGCAGGACTAATCACCCATCTGGTTTCACTCACTTGGCTTTGTGCTCTGCCCAGAGTGTTATTACACACAGCCATACCACACCCACTCTCTCACCTACATAGGGTCCCATCAAGGGGCAGAGCAGAGGCGCTCATCTACCTCATCCCCAACCCAGGATTAGGCCTGTGTCCTGTTGGAGACCCGACCCTCAGTAGTGGCGCTGTGACGCCATACCCGCAGCTGTGGCTTTGTGTGACCTGGCCCCAGTGCCCTTTTTCTCTAGTCTTGGCAGTGGATGTGTGTTCTAATGCTTCTTCAAGCGATTCTTTTGTCTGCCCTTTGATTTGAGGGGAAATAAGGGAAGGATGCCATTTCATCAGAAAAAAACCGTAACTGCTAAACATACATGACAATTATTTAAAGAAGTAATTATCAATGATTCTAGGCAGAATAGTCTTCGCCCCCAAAAGTGCGTACGCGCGCCCGTACACACACACACACACACACACACACACACACACACACACACAAAATGGAAAAATTATCTGCTCTTCCTCTTGTGCTACCTTCCAACGAGGTGCACTGGTTAGAAATTCCAATGTAATTTGAATTTAATTACTTTGTCCCTTGGAGATTATTCTATTGCTAAACAATCCTTTTCTTGTGTAGGTATGGGCTCTCCGGTGTGTGTGTGTGTGTGTGTGTGTGTGTGTGTGTGTGTGTGAGAGAGAGAGAGAGAGAGAGGTGGTGTGTGGCAATCTCTTTGTTCTTCAGGAGCACACCACCTTGTTTTCGGGTCTCTGACTAGACTGAGATCTTGCTGAACAGAGTAGGGGGTCCTAGGGATAAGCCTGTCTCCAACCCTCTTTTTAAGGGAACATTATTTTAAATATTTTATATTTATGTATTTTTAACACTTTGATATATTTATGCTCATCTTTTTCTTTGTGTGAGTATATGGATACATACATATATGGATGCATATAAACAATCCCTAAGTTAATGTCAACATTGGTATCAAAGTGCATATATAACCTTACAAACTAATTTCTAACATTTGCTGATGGGTTTTTTTCACATTGATGAATATGTCAACACAGAATATTCTGAATAACACATCCATGTGCATCATTTATGATACACTTTCTTTTGCTTTTCATAATACAAGTCATATACTTACATATCAAATTCTATTAATTTCTATTTTAAATTCCTAGGATCCATTTTAAGAAACGTTATCAGCTACCAAAGGTCTTTTCATGTGGTTTAATCATTTCCCAGAATGACATCTTGGGTGTCTCTTGAAGTCAACAGCAATATGAAAGTCCTGTATCTCTTTAATATGTGCATAGTTCCTGTTATTTAGTGCTAGTTCCCTGGAAGGCAGACTCTGAGGTTAAGTTTGACTCCTAATATTTAATAGAGTGTTCTTGGCATTAGCATTTGTAGAAGAGAGAAAAAGAGGCACATATGTGGAGGACAGAGAATCACTTCTGAGAGTCTGTTCTGAACTTCTGCCTCCTAGGCCACGGGAATTGAACTCACATTGTCGGGATTGATGGCAAGAACATTGACCTGCTGAGGCATTTAGCCAGCCCCAATCTCAGAGTGTTCAAATCCTCACTGAAACAAAATAATCCCCCACTCATTGACAAATGAAAAAATGTATAATTTCCATGGTTTGGCAGACTTAGTGTTTCGATTTGATGATGTGTTTAGCAAAGAAGAAAAGAAAATAAAAAACTGTAAGGAATTTTGTTTGGTTTTGGTTTCCTCAATGTCATTTTAACAAAAATTTCTGAGGGGGTTGTGAATGCCCATGAATGAATTAATAATATGCTAATGCTCTAAGTCCTTCCTGTTGTGGGAAATATTAAAAAATAAACCTGCCAACTCTCTGAGGGGCTGGACTACACTTCCTCTCCTGCCAGCCCACCAACTCTTGGGCCACCAGACCACAGGGCTCTTGCCCGGCCATCTCTCTGGTGCTCACCCCCCCACCCCCCAGTTCCTCTTACTACCACGCACAATACCCAGTACCCCGGTAGAATCAAGACTCTTAAAGCTTAATTAACCAATCAGATTATGTATCAATAATATCACAATTTACAAGATGCCAATACAATAATTTCAGAGCCAATTGATAATGATAAAAAGCCTTATCCCAATTAACCTTACCATATGACAACTACTTGTGGCTGGTAAAAGCCATGCAGATACACATCCGAAGCCATCTTCCTTCTCCTCCTGCCCTGACACACACACTCTCTCTCTCTCTCTCTCTCTCTCTTTCTCTCTTTCTCTCTTTCTGCAACTCTTAGCTCTGTCTCCCTTTTCCCTGTTCAATCACAGACCTCCTTGTACTGATGTAATTGGACAGGGAAAATCCTGTGACACCTTCCTTATAAAGTAAATAAACCTAAGATTACAGGTGACCTCTTTTTTTTTTTTGTAAGTTTTTATTGACTTTTTGTGAATTTTACATCATGCAACCCAATCCCACTCATCTCCCATCCTTCCATGTCCACCCACCACCCTTGTACCCTCCCCCCAGAAGAAAATAAAAAATAAAAATAAAAAATAAAACAAAACAAACACATCTCACCGTGGAAGCTGCAGTGTGTCACAGTGTCACACAGTCACCCTTTGGCCACACAGCTTTACTTGCAAATGCTCGTTGCATTGAGTCTGGTCTGCTTTGAGTCCTCTGGCCTCTGCCATACTAACAATACTGGATCCTCACTGGGACTCCACTTAGAGATCCTGTTGTTCCCTGTGTCATGGAGCTTTGGGTCTGTAGGACCAGCCCTTTCACACACTCCAGCAGTTCATAGATGGGCTAGATGAGGGGGGTGGGCCAACCAAAAGCCCTGGATCTGGGCTGAACTAGCTCTCCCGGACTGCCCCACAAGGAGTAGGATCAGCTCAAGGGTGACACGCTTAGACTGTTCAAGCATTTTGTGGAATTACTAAAGAAGTCTATTTCATATATAGCAATGTAGCCTGAATAACATCATTAAAATTCAGCAGCAGATTAAAAAGATGATTACTTGGACGTCTCCAGGAAGCAGCTGGTATTTAGATCACTGATTTTTTGTTTGTTTTTAGTATCATCTTTTGAGCATCCTCCGTATGTCACAAAATAAAAGTTCTACTTTTTAGAATACTATGCACACACGCAGACATATAAACATATATGTATATAAAAATAAGACAGTGAAATACACATCGAGGTGTGGTTGGCATTTGTGGTACCCTAAATGCTTGATGAAGTTCTATGTACTCTGTAAATAGTATTTAGAGATTTTGAACTATCTGGGATATTAATGTCTGACACATGAGTCTCTGGCAGAGATCCCCTCCTTTTCCATATGCAGTCTCTTCATTCTGTTGTCTCCTTTGCTCTGTGGAAAATATTTGTTTTTATCTCTGTCTTTTCTGCTGTTGTTTTCTTTTAAAATTTTTAATATGCATTGATTGTTTCATACACGTATTTTGACCAGTCACCCCCCCCCCAACTCTTTCTAGATCTACCCACCACCACCTATTCACCCAACTTGTGCTGGCCAAATGCTCTTGGATGTGTGGTCTTCCACTAGGGTGGCTGGCTTCTAGGCCTATGCTCTTAGAGAAAGAGCCTTTCCTTCTTCCAGGAGATAACAGCTCTCAGTAGCTTCTTGACTAGAGGCAGAACTTTGTGCCTAACTCCCTTCACCATGCTAAAATGTGTTCTGGCTTGAGCTTTCATAGTTTTATTCATGATATTCCAATCGTTGTGAATTTGTTTCCATGTGCAGCTGCCCCGCTGTGTCCAGTAGGTATGTCTTTGCTGCTATCCACCACACCTATCTCTCAGACTGCTTCTAAATTTTTATTTATTTAATATTATTATTATTGTTTTTTTGAGACAGAATCTCACCAGGTAGCTTCAGCTAGCCTGGAATTTGCTATGGCCTCAAACTTACAAAGATCCACCTGCTTCTGCCTCATGGGCACTAGGATTAAAGATGTATCCCACATGCCTGGCTTAATTATTATTTTTTGCAATTTTTAAACATTAAAGTGGAATCATACCATGTTCTGCACCCCTTTTCTCCTTCCAGTCCCTCCCATGATCATGTGTGTGTGTGTGTGTGTGTGTGTGTGTGTATGAGTGTGTATGTGTATGTATGTGCTCATGTGCGTATGTGTTTATATTTTATTTGCAAATGTAACAGTAACTTTTTAAAAAAGAGCCTATGAAGTTGAGAGGGAGCAGGAGAGAGGATCATAGCCAGGCATGTGGGATACATCTTTAATCCTAGTGCCCATGAGGCAGAAGCAGGTGGATCTTTGTAAGTTTGAGGCCATAGCAAATTCCAGGCTAGCTGAAGCTACTTGGTGAGATTTTGTCTCAAAAAAACAATAATAATAATATTAAATAAACAAACAAACAAACAAACAAACCTGCTGAGCCCATTAGTGTTGCTTATGTGTGATTTCAGGGCTGACCATTTGGATCTGGATAACCAAACAAGGGACTTATCCTAATTCTTCCTTTCTAGGCAGCCTTGAGTGGCCTGTAGTTCTTTGACTAGACGTGGACATTTAGAGGTTTCCCTCTTTCTGTCTTAGCATTTCTACTGGTTATTGTTCAGGTCTTGTTTAGGCAGTCATGTTGTTGAGGTATCATGTTACTTCTGTCATTTTTTTCTTTTTCTTTTTCTTTCTTTTTTTTTTTTTGTGGGTGCAGAGAACATTTATTGATGGTATTAAAAAGAGTAGGGAGGGCCCCCTAGGTCCCTCCTGTTATAGGGGTCTGGGATGGATATTGTGAGGGAGATGCTCAGTGTTGGGGGGTCAAGTTGGGAGGGGGGACTCCTCAGCAACTGAGGGCCTCTCTCTTGCACTCAGTGTCCTTGCTGGTGCGAGGTCCAGGGCTTCTTACTCCTTGGAGGCCATGGAGGCCATGAGGTCCATGACCCTGTTGCTGTATCTGTATTCATTGTCATACCAGGAAACAAGCTTTACAAAGTTGTCATTGAGATCAATGCCAGCCCCAGCATCAAAGGTGGAAGAGTGGGAGTTGCTGCTGAAGTTGCAGGAGACAACCCGGTTCTCAGTGTAGCCCAGGATGTCCTTTAATGGGCCCTCTGATGCCTGCTTCACCACCTTCTTGATGTCATCATACTTGGCAGGTTTCTCCAGGTGGCATGTCAGATCTACAACAGATACATTGGGGGTAGGAACACAGAAACCATACCAGTGAGCTTGTTCAGCTCTGGGATGACCTTGCTGACAGCCTTGGCAGCATCAGTGGATGCAGGGACGATGTTCTGAGCAGCCCCATGTTGCCACACCACAGCTTTCCAGAGAGGCCAGTCACAATCTTCTGCGAGGCAGTGATGGCATGGACTGTGGTCATGAGCCCTTCCATGATGCCAAAGTTGTCATGGATGACCTTGGCCAGGTAGGCTAAGCAATTGGTGGTACAGGATGTGTTGCTGACAATCTTGAGTGAGTTGTCATAATTCTTGTGATTCACATCCATCACAAACATGGGGGCATCTATCTGTAGGAGGGGAAAAGATAATGACCCTTTTGGCTCCACCCTTCAAGTGGGCTCCTGCCTTCTCCATGGTGGTGAAGATGCCAGTAGACTCCACAACATACTTGGCACCAGCATCACCACATTTGATGTTAGCAGGATCTCGCTCTTGGAAGATGGTGATAGGCTTCCCATTGATGACAAGCTTCCCATTCTTAGCCTTGACTGTGCCATTGAATCTGCCTTGGGTGGAGTCATACTAGAACGTGTAGACCATGTAGTTGAGGTCATTGATGGCAACATTCTCCACTTTGCCAAGTGCAGAGAAGGCAGCCCTGGTAACCAGGCACCCAATATAGCCAAATCTGTTCACACTAACCTTCACCACTTGTCTATGAGACAAGGCTAGCACTGCACAAGAAGATGTGGCTGTCTCTGGAACAGGGAGGAGCAGAGAGCTTCCCTGTCATTTCTAAGAGATACAATCTTATAGCAGAAGATTTCCTGATCCTCTAGGTCTTAAAATCTTTCTGCATCCTCTTCCTTGATGTTCTCAAGGCATCAGCCCAGGGTTTTTGTTGTAGATCCATTGGTGGGGACAGGGCATCTCAAGATCAGTTGTTCTTTGCATTTTGATTGGTTGTAGTGGTCTCAATCTGCTGCAAGGAGGAGCTACCCTGATCTGTGATAAGGACGAGTATTTAGAATCCAGTTGGGGATTAGATTGGCTTAGCAAAGTGGCATTAGTAGTTTCTCCTCTAAGATTTATGGCATCACTAGCCATGTGTAGTTGGCTAGATTTCCAGTACCAGGAATGACTTACCTCCTGATGAATCAGTCCTTAAGTCCAATTAGACAGCTGTTACCCACCATCAAGATATGAGTGACACTGTGCATCTTTATGGAAATCTTACCATTCTGGTCATTTTTGCAGCTTTTACGTGCTTCCTGTCACCTCTTCTGCAATGACCCCTGAGCCTTGGGAAGAGAAGTGAGGTACATATGTTCCATTTAGGGCTGACATTCTGCAATGTCTTCCTCTCTGTACTTGTCCAGTTTGGGGTGACTTGTGCTCAGCACATTCTGTTGCAAATAGAAGCTTCTCAGGTGAGGACTGAGACATGCATTGATCTGTGTGTGTAATTATAAGTCACTAGGAGTCAGTTTAATAGTATGCCATTTAGCAGCACAATAGCAGGTTTTACCCAATGGCCTATGGTCTGTTTAGCCTTTGGTTCTTAGCCTGATAATGGGGTGCCGGGTATAGGGGGATTTTAATCCAATCAGAAAGTGATTACTCATTCCCATGATGCTTGTACCACCTTTCCACAAGTGGACATGACCAGTCATTAGTGAAGCTTACAGTGCTCATAGCTGGGTATGTCTGATTATTTCTTTTCTCTGGGAGCTTGCATAGCATCTTCCAGCATAATGGAAGCTAGCCAATAGGGATGAAGTTCACAGGTCCCCACCAGTTTGAATTCACGCTAATTAAGGAGCAATGAAATGGACAGCTAGGCATCTCTAGAGTAAGACATAGAGGCCTTTGGACGTGCAGATACTCTGTCTACTGCTGTGAACAGACACCATGACCAAGGCAATTCTTTTATTTATTTATTTATTTATTTATTTATTTATTTATTTATTTATTTATTATATGTAAGTACACTGTAGCTGTCTTCAGACACTCCAGAAGAGGGAGTCAGATCTTGTTACAGATGGTTGTGAGCCACCATGTGGTTGCTGGGATTTGAACTCCGGACCTTCGGAAGAGCAGTCGGGTGCTCTTACTCACTGAGCCATCTCACCAGCCCCAAGGCAATTCTTTTAAGAACAGCATTTAATTGGGGCTGGCTTACAGGTTCAGAGGTTCAGTCCATTATCATCAAGGCAGGAACATGTCAGCATCGAGGCAGGCATGGTACAGGAGGATCTGAGAGGTCTACATCTTCAGCTGAAGGCTGCTAACGGAATAATGAGTTCCAGGCAGCTAGGATGAAGGTTTTAAAGACTGCTTCCACAGTGACACACCTACTCCAACAAGGCCACACCTCCAAATAGTTTCACTCTCTTGGCCAAGCATATTCAAACTATGACAGTTTCCAAGAGCAATTGCAATAATCTGTAATATTTGGGGGTCTGGGGAATCTCATTGGTCAATAACTTTGCTGGTACTGGGCTTTTTATGGGTTAACTCTGGTGTCTTGTAGGGACATTGTTGCCCAGTTACAGGTTACCTCCATTTTAACTCTTTTTATGTACATATATGTTTTAGAATGCTTCTTCAGTATAGAATTCTGTGCCTTTTTCAAAAGGTCTTTTGTGTTTTTTATCCTTCCCTCTCCTCTTTTACCCTATACTTCCTGATCTCAGTTTAATTCTTCCTAGTCCATTATTTCCTGTAAATGCTTCACACTAGTGCATTATATCTCCCTCCTTTGAAAGCTCCTTCTCATGGCCTCTTAGTAATTTTCTGATTTCTATGGATACTTCACATGAAACTCACATATCACATGAAAATTCATATCCACAGATGAGGGGCAAACTAAACATTGGATGCTTGTCTTGCTGGGTTGAGGTTACTTCTCAGAATGATTGTTTCTGGCTCCATGCCTTTGCCTGTGGGCTTCATAATTTCATTCTTCTTCATAGCCAAGTAATGTTCTGTTGTATAAGCATACTGAATTTTCATTATCCATTCCTCAGATGATGGACATCTTATTTAGGCTGTTTCTATCTCCTGGCCATTGTGAGTAGTAGAGCAGCAACAAAATGGACAGCTAGGCATCTCTAGAGCAAGACACAGAGTCCTTTGAGCGTGCAGATGCTCTGTCTAGTTGTGTGCCTCCTTTTAAAAGTGGGTCTTTTGTTTTCTGTCCTTTGAGATTGGGTCTGCTTTATGGTCCAGACTGACCTTTAAGCTGAGGTCTTCTTTCCATACTACATGCATGCCCCACCTCACATTTGTTAGTTCTTGCTATAATTTCCAGGCCTATTGGAGTCCTATTTAGAGAGTCATTGCTTATGCTTATGTTTTGAAGAGTTTACTCTATGTTTCCTTTAGTAGTTTCAAAGGGTTAGGTCTTACATTAAAGGTCTTTGATCTATTTTGAGTTGATGTGTGTGTGTGTGTGTATGTGTGTATGTGTGTATATGTGTGTGTGTGTGTGTATGTGTGTGTATGTGTGTGTGTGTATGTGTGTGTGTGTATGTGTGTGTATGTGTGTGTGTGTATGTGTGTGTGTATGTGTCTGTGTGTGTATGTGTGTGTGTGTCTGTGTGCTCTCAGAAGCCAGAGGTGCTGGATACCTTGGAGTCGTAGGCACTTTGTTTTTCTGACACCATTTCTCCTCTGCAGTCTGCTTTTGGACCTTGCTGAGAATCAGATGGTATAAATTCAGGAGCTTATTTGCAGGTTCCTATTTTTTTCCCCTGGGTCTACATAGCTCTTTCTGTGCCAGCACCAAGCTTTTTTCATTACTGTTGCTTGGGAGTAACACTTGAAATTAGGTTCTGTGATATCTGCAGCATGGTTCTTTTGATCAGGATTGCTTTAGTTATTTAGGGTCGTCAATATTTAGAGTCTTCTGTATAGGATTGTTTGAGTTCTGTGAAGATTTGTCATTGGTGGGCATTGCAGTGAATCCATAGACCATTTTTAGCCATTTTTCAGTCAGTCCAACAGCAAGGGAGGTCTTTTCAATTTCTAATGCCTTCTTCAACTTCTTTAAAAAAATTTTAAATACTTTTTATGGCAGAAAACTTTTACCTCCTTTAGGTTTATTAATAACCTTTTATGTTTATTAAAGTCCCCCTCCTCTGCTTTGAGGCCACTGTGAGTAAGATTGATAGGATATTCCCCCTAATTTCTTAATATATTTATTAGTACATAGCAAAGGTATATTGTATATTGATTTTGTGTCCCGCTAATGTGCTGAAAGTAATTATCTGATAATGAATTTTTATGGTGGAGTCTTCTAAGTATAGGAGAATCAAATCATCTACCTATAGCAATAATTTTAAGCCAGTTGTGGTGGTACACACCTTAGATCCCAGATTTCTGTGACTTTGAGGCCAGTCTGGTATACATAGTGTGGTCCAGGACAGTCAGGGCTACATAGAGAAAACCTATCTAAAATTAAATTAAAATAAAAAAATTAACTCAATAATATTACTTCTGTCTTTCCTCTTTGTATCCATTTTCTTTCTCTTGCCTTATTGCTATGGCTGCGACATCAAGCACTGTGTGGAATAAGATTGGCGACAATGGATACCCTGATTTTATAGAAAACACTTCCAGTTTTCACCTGTTTCCTTTAATGTTGTCTATAGGTTTATTGTTTATGGACTTTTTATATTTATGTATATTCTGTTATGGTTTCATCTTTCTATGTCTAAATTCTTCAAGGCTTTATCATGAAAGTATGATGAACTTCATGATGGTTATTTTTTTTTCTCTCCATCTATTGCATCTGTTGCAAGTGACTTTTATACTTGATTTTACTTATAGAATGTATAATGTATATGTTGCTTGCTGCTGTGAGCAATGGAGATTTGGTCTAAAGGAACTAGATAGATAGGTTGGGTAGCAAGGTCATGCAGGTCACATAGAGTTTGAGGGGTTACAGCTGACATGAAAATTGCCCCAAGTTGGGTTAAAATGGTGTTATGGCTGGTTTTGTGTCAACTTGACACAAACTAGAGTTATCATAGAGAAAGGAGCTTCAAGTGAGGAAATGCCTGATGAGATCCAGCTGTAAGGCATTTTCTCAATTAGTGATCAAGGGGGAAAGGCCCCTTGTGGGTGGGACCATCTCTGGGCTGGTAGTCTTGAGTTCTATTAGAAAGCAGGCTGAGCAAGCCAGGGGAAGCAAGCCCGTAAGCAACATCCCTCCATGGCCTCTGCATCAGCTCCTGCTTCTTGACCTGCTTGAGTTCCAGTCCTGACTTCCTTTGGAGATGAACAGCAGTGTGGAAGTGTAAGCTGAATAAACCCTTTCCTCCCCAACTTTTTGGTCATGATGTTTGTGCAGGAATAGAAACCCTAAGACAAGTTGGTACCAGCATAGTGGGGTATTCTTGTGACAACCTGACCATGTTTTGGGGAGGACTGTGGAAGGACTTTGGAACTTTGGGCTAGAAGATCCATTCAGTGTTAAGAGCCTGTGGGATGTTGTGTAGGAGCTTGGAAGATAATATTGAGAACAATGCAGACAATGGAGGCCTGGCTTCTGAAATTTCAGAGGGAAGATTAAAGACTCTTATCAGGGCCTTTGCTGTTTTGATTGTGAAGATTCTGTGGTTCTGGTTAGCTGGGGCTGAAGCGCCAGCTGTGATTAACAAGATACCAGAACTAGTAAAGCAAACCTTTGTGTTACTGGGACTATTGATGCTGGTTAGCTGGAGCTAAGAACTTAGTAGTGACTAAGAAGAGACCAGCATCATTGAGGTGAAATCTTCTGGGAAGTGTTTTTTGAGAGCTGTGTTCCAGAGATAGCCAAGATTGTACCTCGAGCTGCAGCTGGACTTGGTAATGTGTCAGAGTCACCCAGGTGGTACTGGTTTTGAAGGCATGAAGGGGTCATGAAGAGCATCTGAGGCTCGGCACTTTGAGAAGCCATGGAAGGCCATTGGTGAAAGTTCAGCCTCAGTGGCAATTGATGGCCCAGGACTGAAGGGGTCATGCAAAGGAGTTGAGGCTTGGCACCATGAAGAGTGCCTTATGAGAGGCTATTTGTGACGCCTAGTTGCAACAGAAGACAGCAGAGTTTTGAGATGCCAGTACCATGAGATGATCACCAAGAACAGCAGCAGCAGTGGAGTACAGGCAGCTGGAGCCTAGAGGACAAGGTGTGTGCTACAAAGGGCAGAGCTGGAGAAGTGACCCAAGCCCTTGGAGGAGCCCAGAAGATCATGAGTGGATCCCAGACATTGGACAGTTGGAGTTTGCTTTTGCTTTTGATTGTGCCCTGATATTTTTCCCTCTTGAAGGAAGAAAGTATCTTAGTGGAACCCACAGTTAAGGGACTTTTAATTGTAAAAAGATTTTGAATTTTAAAAGAGATTGGATATTTTAAAGGGATTGAAATTTTAAGAATTTGCAAAGACTTTTAAAGTTATTTAGATCTTGGGGATGAATAAAAAAGTAAGGGTTGAGGCTTAATAGTGATATGTTTGTGTGTCAAGTTGACAAGGGGTCAATTGTACTGGCTAGTTTTGTGTCAACTTGACATAGGCTGGAGTTATCACAGAGAAAGAAACTTCAGGTGAGGAAATGCCTCCATGAGATCCAGCTGTAAGGCATTTTCTCAGTGATCAAGGGGGAAGGGCCCATTGTGGGTAGTGCCATTACTGGGCTGGTAGTCTTGAGTTCTATAAGAAAGTAAGCTGAGCAAGCCAGGGGAAGCAAGCCAGTAAGCAACATCCCCCCATGGCCTCTGCATCAGCTCCTGCTTCCTGACCTGCTTGAGTTCCAGTCCTGACTTCCTTTGGTGATGAACAGCAGTGTAGAAGTGTAAGCTGAATAAACCCTTTCCTCCCCAACTTGCTTCTTGGTCATGATGTTTGTGCAGGAATAGAAGCCCTGACTAAGACAGACAGTCAAACTCTTAGCTCTGTTGCCTCCTTGTTTTATGCTGGATCTTACTCTGCTGAGAACTCATGATGTAGCCCAATATAGAACTCAAGCCCGAAGGAAGGTTCATATTTGGAAACTTGTCAAGGAATCAGTATTTTAATTGAAAAGACTGCCTTGGTGTGCTGATCACACATTCTCTAATTACCTGATGGTATGACCTGAGTACTCTTAGTCTGTTTTAGTCACCATGGATAGCATAACAAAATACCATAAGCTGTGTTACTTAAACAATAGGAATGTATTTTCTGTAGGCTTTAAGGCTGAGAAATTCACAATCAAGGTGTTAGATGATTTGGTTCTCGCAAAGGCTTTTCTTCTGGCTGCAAATGACTGGATTATTGCTTTGTCCTCACATGGCTTTTGTTCTGTGTGTGCACGGAGACAAAAAAATCTTTCCTCCTCCTCCTCCTCCTCCTCTTCCTCCTCTTCTTCCTTCTCCTCCTCCTCCTTCTTCTCCCCCCCCCTTCTTCTTGTCCTTTTTTAAAAGATAGAAGCCCTTTCTGATTAGGAGGCCATCATGTGAACTAATACAACCATAATTACCTCCAGAATTCTATATATATACAAAGGCACTTCATTTAAGTCCCAGTACTGCCCCGTCTTAGTGAGCCTTTCCCAGACCTTAATTTTTTTTTTTTTTTTTTTTTTTTTTTTTTTGGTTTTTCGAGACAGGGTTTCTCTGTATAGTCCTGGCTGTCCTGGAACTCACTCTGTAGACCAGGCTGGCCTCAAACTCAGAAATCTGCCTGCCTCTGCCTCCCAAGTGCTGGGATTAAAGGCATGCGCCACCACGCCCGGCTCAGACCTTACTTTTGTAAAAAGCCATAGGTTGGGTTCTGGGAAAGCAGAGACATAAGCATGTAGAATATACATAAAAATGGTTCTTACAAGAAGAGCTGTGGGAGGGATCGGAAGGAGCCAAGGCTGGGTAGAGAGAGCATGCATGCCACACAGAGGGTTTGTGGCTATGGCTGGCCACCAGAATCAACCCAAATGAGGCTACATGGTCAAGCTCTTAGCTTTGTTGCCTCATTTTCTGACTGGGTACCACTCTGCTGAGAATTCACTATGTAGAGCAAGATGGATCCAAACTCATAAAGATTCTGATTCAGCCTCCCATGCTGGCTCTGCACCTCCTCATTAATAAGCAATAGTATATGGGCCCTCCTGGACAGGACACCAACCTTAGGCAAAGTAGCTGCCCAATAGCAGTTACAAATCCATACTAGAAGGGGTCTGGAGCAACGTCTCACCATTTCCACCATGAAACATTTCAATCTTTTACTACTTCTGTTTTCAAAGAAGAGAGACCACTTCTAAGTGCATGAAGAATGAGAAAAATTCCCCAGTCTCTGCTCCCCATACTCTTTGGGGAAGGAGAATGAGAAGGATCAAAGACTAAACCACTTCTGGCTGCTTTCTGTTTCTGCCTCATTTTCTGTTTCTTCTTGTCCATAGGATTCAACATATTCTATCCTCCATGTTTCCAGTTTATGGGGCATATCCCAAATCTATGGGAGGTGTGAGTTTTCTCTTCTGTTTCAGGGCAACATGCTTAAGTTTTGTTGCCAAGCTCATTTGCCACACCAAACCATTTTCAAGTTTGATTTTCTATCTCATCTGAGATTGGTCCCTTGTAGCCCAGGCTGTCTTCAAACTCACTGTGTAGTTGTGTGGCTGTCCTTGACCTCCTGACCCTCCTGCCTGTACTTCTTTAGTGCTGAGATTAAAGGAGAGGACCACCTTGACCAACAGGGTCTCACTCTGTTGGTGAATTACCTGGAGCTTGCTATTTTGCCTAGGCAGAGTAAATACCAGGCTAGTCTTTATAATAAAAACATACTATATATATGTATATATATATATATATATATATATATATATGTGTGCATATATATATATGTTATAACATATTATATAGAAAACATACAAATACAAATCTTAGGGTAAGTCCATCTTCCCATGCAGTTCTGTAGTATAACATGAGTGCTAGAATATACATGACATGCTCGGAGAATCCTGAGTAACCAAGGATACTCTCCAGCAAAACAAGGAAATAAACCTATAAAGAAACAAATTCTAAAAAAAGAGCTGCTCTTGTCTTGGAGAACAGTGAGGTGAACTCGTTGGTTGTGTAAGAGTAGTCAGGTTACAGCCCAATAGGAGGAACAACAATATGAACCAACCAGTACCCCCAGAGCTCCCTGGGACTAAACCACCAATCAAAGAAAACACATGGTGGGACTCAATGGCTCCAGCTGCATATGTAGCAGAGGATGGCCTAGTCGGTCATAAATGGGAGGAGAGGTCCTTGGTCTCGTGAAGGATCTATGGCCCAGTATAGGGGAATGCCAGGGCCAGGAAGCAGGAGTGGATGGGTTGGGGAGCAGGGGGAGGGATAAGGGATTTTCAGAGGAGAAACTAGGAAAGAGGATAACACTTGAAATGCAAATAAAGAAAATATCTAATAATAATAAAAAAAAGAGCAGTCAGGTAAAACTGAGGCAAGAAGAGGCAGGTTTGTTAAGGAAGGTATTATTACCAAAGAGAGAGCAACTGTATAAAGATGGGGCAAATGCAAAGACCTGAGTCCAATATATATGAGGTAGCAACATTCAACTCTGGGAGTATACATTTGTGATCTAAATATGAAATAAACATTTAGGGAATTGGTAATAAGGGGAGAGAACCAGCTGCATCCTTACACCCTGCACATCTTCCCAGGGTGCTCTGTGGTGGCCCTGATAGTGTTCTCCACAGGAGAGATTTTTAGGCCTTTTACACTCTTTATCCCTCTTTGATAACAGTTTACAGGACCTTGTTTATATAGTTTTATAGATAGATATACAAATCATGGGCTTACTGATAGCAACTCACAAAGAAATTCACTTAATAATTCATATATATTTCTGTTTATTAAAATGAAAGCAAGTTTGCATGCTAGTGAGAAGGCTGTGCTTATTAACTAACATAAAGAATTAAATCTTGCCGGGCAATGGTGGCACACGCCTTTAATCCCAGCACTTGGTGGGCAGAGGCAGGCAGATTTCTGAGTTCAAGGCTAGCCTGGTCTACAGACTGAGTTCCAATACAGCCAGGGCTACACAGAGAAACCCTGTCTCGAAAACAAACAAACAATTAAATCTTGACTAAATAGTTGATATCATTGGAGGTAGAGCATCTTCAACGTTTGTTACAAAGTGGATATTTTGATTTTGTAATTGTCAATTCTGAGAGTGCTGATTTGCATAAATGTGTACTTCAAAGTAGCAGATGTTCAGGACCACTTCAGAAATCATTGGAAATTAGATTCTAATTCTTAGCCAAAATTCATTTAATAATTTTTAAATTATTTAAAATTATTACACACACACACACACACACACACACGAGTGTTTGCCTATATTTATGTTTGTGTACTATTTGAATGCCTGGTGCCTGTGGCGGCATCAGAGACCTAGTTACAGATGATTGCAAGCCTCCATGTGTGTGCTGGGGATGGAACTCAGGTCCCAAAAGAATACTCAAGGCTCTTAACTCCTGAGCCATCTCTCCAGCTCCCTAATGGTCTTTAAATTGAAACTTGTCAGCAACTTACCTGGAAACTTATTGTTATTTCTGTGTGGGTATACATTTGTGATGCACGTGAGCAACAGTTTACGCTTACAGGTGAGAGAGCAACTTGGTAGAGTTGGTTATTTGCATCCTCGTATTTTATGAATTCTGGTGCTTGAACTTTGCATGCTAATGACATGGCTGTGCTTACTAACTTTACAGAAAGAATTAAATCTTGACTGAATAGTTGATATCACTGGTGATAGAGCATCTTCAACGTTTGTTACGGAGTTGATATTTTGATTTTATAATTGCCAATTCTGAGAGTGCTGATTTGCTTAAATATATACTACAAAACAGTAGATGTTTAGGTCATTAGGCTTGAGTGGCAAAGCACTTACAGAGTCATGTTGCTAACCCCAAATGTTTATTTATTCTTTTGTGGTGTTAGGGCACAGGACCTTGTGTATGCTTAGCTAGAGGCCTCCCACTGGGCTACATTCTCAGCCCCTGAAACAGCAATTAAAAAAAATCCTAATACAAAATAGATACAGAGATAAATTGATACATGCTACAGAATGATGGTAGGAAAATACTAAATTCTTATTTTCTGTAGTTGTTTGTATAAGAACAGAACACTTTATTTCTACAGTAAAAAAAAATTCTGCACTTTCTCATATCTGAGCTGAGGTGGGACAAGTAGCATTTGTTGGTGGTGTTTTCTATGACAGCACACGTGGTGCAAAGTGTGTTCATCATGTGTTCACAACCAAGGCTGCAGTATAGTCACACAACACAACACCAAATGAGCAAGTGCTGCCAGAAATGGCTCACATTCACTATGTGACATCGAATAGTTGGTCTTTACGTGTTAGAAAACCTTTTACTGTTGTCAAATTTTGCATGCATATCTCCCCACTCCGTTACTCGATACCCATTATGTGGTTCATACTCCACAGTTGAAGAAGATGGGCTCTGGAGAAGAAAAGAAATAATAGAGACACACTCTCCTTACACACACACACACACACACACACACACACACACACACACACACACACACAAATAAGTGATGTGTGAAGCCAAGCATTGTAGTAGCACAGGTTTTTGTTTTTTATGCACCCATGTATGGTTAAACACAAGGATTCTTGAACTATTCAAGAGGGGTGGCTAGGTGAAAAAGACTAGTGATGGTAATAATGGAGAACTACCGTATATCAAGTTCAAATCTGGGGTTTTGCATTGTTTTATTTATAGTTGTAAAGAAAACAAAAATAGCTAAAATTAATGTAACTATGAAACATTGGACCAATGGGAATGAGCATAATTCTTGTCCTTCATAGTAGGTGTATTAGTCAGGGTTCTCTAGAGTCACAGAACTTATGGATAGTCTCTAGATAGTAAAGGAATTTATTGATGACTTACAGTCGGCAGCCCAATTCCCAACAATTGTTCAGTCGCAGCTGTGAATGGAAGTCCAAGGATCTAGCAGTTACTCAGTCTCACGCAGCAAGCAGGCGAAGGAGCAAGAGCTAGAGCTCGACTCCCTTCTTCCAATGTCCTTATATTGTCTCCAGCAGAAGGTGTAGCTCAGATTAAAGGTGTGTTCCACCACACCTTTAATCCCAGATGAAAAGGTGTAGCCCAGATTAAAGGTGTGTTCCTTAAACTCAATCTTAAATTCAATCTTCTGGAATCCATAACCACTGTGGCTCAAGATCTTCAAACCAAGATCCAGATAAGGATCTCCAAGCCTCCAGATAAGGGTCACTGGTGAGCCTTCCAATTCCGGATTGTAGTTCATTCCAAATATTGTCAAGTTGACAACCAGGAATAGCCGCTACAGTAGGTTTTGTTGTTGTTGTTACTGTGTTTTTGTTGTTTTGTTTTGTTTTGTTTTTTGAGACAGAGACTCTCTGTGGCCCTGGCTGACCTGGAACCTGCTGCACAGGCCTAGCTGTCCTCTGCCTCCCAAGTGCTGGAATTGGTGTGCATTTCCATGTTCTTCTACTTTCCCCATGTCTTGAGCAGTTTTGTTCTCTACTTTTTAGAGTTTTTGCCTATAACCGGTTTTCGATTCTAAAAGATAAGGTATTTTGGATTCCTTTTGTTATTGGTGCTGGGTCAGAATTCATCACTTTAGCAAAACTTGTGGCTTGACTTTTAAAAACAAGTGACAGTAAAATTATGATTTAACCCAATCATGGACTGGTAGGGTGGACAGACAGCACAACCATTACTGCCACAAGTTGATAGCAGTAATGAATTGCAAGAGTAGAAACAAAGGAAAATGATTTTTAAAAATATAACAAATGTCCTGAGTGGACAAAAGGAGTGGAGAAAGTGAGAACTTTCATGATCCCCAACACTGGGCTTCTAGGTGATTAAAAGAGGCTGTGTGGCTAAGAGCACTGGCTGTTCTGTCAGAGGACCCAGGTTCTGTTTCCATTAACTTCCTGTGGTTCACAACCATTCAAACTCTAGGGAATCTGATGTTCTCTTTTGGCCTCCTGAGGACCAGGCACATACACACACACACACACACACACACACACACACACACACACACACAAATAAGTGATGTGTGAAGCCAAGCATTGTAGTAGCACAGGTTTTTGTTTTTTTATTCCCAGCACTCAGGAGGTAGAGGCGAGGGGATCTCTGTGAGTTTGAGGCCAGCCTGGTCTACAGACTGAGTTCCAGGACAGCAAAGACTACAGAGAGACCTCATTTCAAAAAACAAAACAGTAACTAAAGTGAATATTGAGAAAGAGTGATCAGATGACAGATCCCCTTTGCGTCTAGTCAGTAGCTGCAGCTGTAAAGGGAGAAGGGAGGAATAATTATTGTTAAGTCATTATCATAAGCAAAGCAAAAATGCAACTTTTATTGTTTATGCTATGAAGAAATATGGGAGGAAAAGACTGACCAAGCTCTTTTGAAGAAGGTATATTTAGAGAAGAAGCTGTCAGTTCAGTGTTTTGCAGGGAATATGCTGTCTATATAATCACAGTTAGTTCTCATGTGTCATTGGTTAACAAATGCTTGCCTTGTGTGTGTGTTGCGGAGGATGGAACCTCAGTCCTTATGTATGCTAGCAAACAAATGCCAAGTTTAGTGCACTGTCAGGTCTCTAGAATTTGGCAGATCTGTAGGAAAATGTGAAAGTCTATCCAAAAGCCTAGGCGACATGTCATCATAGAACTAACTTTATATTGAAGACCTCCTGTGCAATGTTCATTCTCTCCACATTTCAGTGTGAAAGTAAATTTTTTTTTTTGTATTCTGATTGTTTCATTGTAATTCAGGTCTCATGTCTCTGAAAAGCAAAGTATTTTTGATATTTCCATCATTTCTATGTTTTGAAGTTGCTAATGAAAAGCTTTTCAAAATCTATATCAAGAGATTTAGAATCTTAAGAATCTTGAAAGAGCTGATGTTTCTCAGAAACATGTAAGCCTGCAACAGAGTCGAACATGTTATGGAACCTCTAGTCCTTCCAGCGCTAGTCAGAGGATTAATGAATATGCTTTTCTCACATGGGTAGTTAGACCTGATCAGGTTATTTTTTTTTTTTTTAACAATTTTTGAAAGAGACAATTAGAAAAAAAATAAGGCATAACTTGTGTCTTAAGATTTCTAGTTTTGTGACTAAAGAACTGACTACAGACAACTTGGGAGGAAAAAGGGTTTGTTACATTTTACAGTTTGTAGTCCTTCATCCAGGAAGTTAGGGCAGGAGCTCGAGGTAGGACCCAGAGGCAGCAGCTGAAGCATATAGAGGCCAGGGAAGAGTGCTGCTCACTGGCTTACCGCGAGTGCGTGTGCGTGAGAGTGCGATCGCTCGCATGTGTGTATGTTGTTTAGGAATCCCAGTCCTTATGTATGCTAAGCAAGTGCTCTACTACTGAGCCACATTTTTAGCCTTTTTGGGTTATTACTTTTAAAATAGATAGATTTTAAAAAATATTTATCATGTCCATGCTTCCTTTTACACCATAACATGTATGTGGAGGTCAAAGGACATAAAAAAGTCAGTTCTCGATGGGCGTGGTGGCGCATGCCTTTAATCCCAGCATTTGGGAGGCAGAGGCAGGCGAATTTCTGAGTTGGAGGCCAGCCTGGTCTACAGAGTGAGTTCCTGGACAGCCAGGACTACACAGAGAAACCCTGTCTGGAAAAAACAGTCCTAACTTCTGGGTCTCACAGAGTGAATTTAGGTCATGATGCTGACTACTGAGCTGTCTCATCATCCCAGAAGTCTAGAACTTATATTGATTAAGAGGATCAAGGAGTACAGAAATGAGCATAAACTTATTTGTTACACCTAAATAATGGTAACTGAAATTATGGCTACAATATCTTTATCTTAACTGATAACTACATTCACTGGTGGGATTTTAAATGCTCGTGCGCGCACACACACACACGTTGATTGGCTTATAGGTTGAAGCTGGGCAGCTGAACAGTGGCTGTCTCCTGAGCGAAAGGGCAAGAATCCAAGTTGTTCAGTCCAGGAGACAGGGTGTCTCAGCTGTCCCAATCTGGTGGTGGAGTCCCAGAGGGTTTCTGGAGAGCCACTGGCATCCAGTCTATGTTGGAATCCCAAAGAAGGACATTCTAATAACTGCGAAGGAATGCCTTAGCAACAGGATGATCTTGCCATAGAGAGTGAGGGCAAGCAGTCACAAAGCAAAGGCTTCTACTAGAAGGCATGGCCCCAATTTAGGATGGGTTTCCCACCTGAGCCATGAAGTGAAGAAATGCCTGGCTACAGGGGATTTTAGTTGATTCCAGATGCAGTCAGGCTGACAACCAAGGTCAGCCATTACTCTGTGAATGCCATTATGTGTTTATAGATGTATATGAGCCATGGGAACAACAAAGTTTTTCTTTAGGTAAAAAAAGAGAAGGGTCAGGACTGTCTACGAGATGGTCACAAAATGTGGCATTATACACCTGTAATCTCTGCTCTCATGAGGCTAGGGCAGGGGATTTTTAAAGTTTGAAACGAGCATGGGCTACAGACGGAAACCCTATCTCAAAAAGGAGAGGGCATAGAGGAAAAGGGAGAAGAGGGAGAGAGAGAAAGAGAGAGGGAAGAAAGAAAAGCCTATTACAATTATTCTGGTGTAAGACAATGGGAAGAGGTGGGGAGGAAAGAGCCAGGGCAACAGTAGCCTTTGGAGAACAAAAGCAGAGATTTGAATGACAATAGGATCAGGCTCAGAGTTTCTTTTGGGAATTAAAATAATTATGTATACATACCAGTTCAATTATGTGTGGCAACAAAATAAAATTTAGACTGTTGTGAACTCAAGTTGTATACACACACACACACACACACACACACACATACACAAATGATGATCCAGCAGAAGTCTCAGGATTGATCCTTAACATGGAAAATGCATAATCCCCAACAACAAAAATAAATGCTGGGCTGGGGTGTAATTCAATTGCTGAATCCATGCTTTGTGAGGTCCTGGTTTCAATCTCCAGAGCGAGGGTAAAAAAAATCTGAAGACATTGTAAGATAAAAGCAACAATGCAATAATACAGATAGCATCGATGTATGTGCAGCTCAATATATACATACAGCCACCCTATGAGAGAACTGCTGCTGTTTACATCTTACAGCCGAGGAAGCAGGCGCTGGGATTTGCCTGAAGTTACATTCCTGTTCAGAACCGTCTAGGTTCACAGGTCACAGTGCAGTCCCCAAACCTGCTAAAATTACAGAGTTATTAAGATATTAGGGTAAGAGAGGAATTATTTTTAAGTGTTGAGCTGGATGGAGCTACCTGAAAAGTAGCTGGAAGTACGGTATCTTCCTTCAGGAACAACTGGGAACCGACAAGTAATTTGGGGACTTTTAAAGAGCAACAACGCAGAAAAGGAGCAGAGAACTCAGGGTTGGACTGTAGGATCTAAAACACAAAAATCAAAACAAAACAAAACCCAGAGCTAGCAACTCAATCAGAAGACTAGGGAACAATGTAGGTACAGATTCAAAGGCAGCTTAAAATGTTTTCAAGGGTGGGTGGGGCCTGGTGAAGGACATGACTGCCCCTGGTCCCCTCATTCTCCTTGGATAAGTCTCATTGTCTCTCTCCAAATCCTTCTGCCTTAGCCTCCCAAGGCTGTGGCTAGAGCACCCACAGTGATTCTCTTCAGACATGTGCCTGGGTAAGGAACATTGTGATAGTACAGCAAGTTGAGGGAGTTAACAGCCTTGATTGTTTTTAAAGATAAATGGAAACTAAAAAAAAAAAACAAAACAAAAAACAAAACAAAACAGAAAGCACCTAGAAGATAAAATACTGAAGCTATTCTAGAAAAAAAAAAGGCAATGGCATTCAGGCAGGGCTGGACTGGGGAGAGAAGGGAATGGGGGATGGTTAAACTAGGTGAGATTTTTTTGAGATCACGACTACAAACATGTTGATAGAATATCAGCTCTTTATCAGAGTCCCACACATTCGATAGATTAAATTACATATGACTATGGCTTGGAGCCCGCACCGTCTTTTAACAAGGCAAGCTAAAAACAGGCTCTGCAGAGAACACAATAGGAAGTCAATCAGAGGCTAGTAAACGAGATACTTTGCTGAAAGGACTGTCACGAATTCATACCAAAGTTCCTCCAGTGATGTGGAACGCACTTTGCAACCTTTGGGATACATTCCAGAGACAATTGAGGTACTAGCTAGCTAGCCAGCCCTCAAGACTATAAACAAGTTTAACGTTTCTAAGGAGATATTGAAAATGCAGCTGCCTCTGCCAATAAAAAAAAATTGAGTCAGCAATGAGGCTGATGACCTACAAGACCAAGAATTCACTTTTGTAGTGCGGAGTTAATAAGCAGGCGGAAGGTTAGGAGAGCCTTGGTCAAGGACAGCTTAGGTAGAGAGCAGCAGGGAAGGAAGGGGTCAAGATCTACGCCTGGCTATTTCCCTTTCGGCTAGGCTCCATTATTCGCACGTCCATTTGAGAACCACAGAAAGCAGTCCTAGGCTGTGGGAGAATCTGATTGCTCGCAGAGTCTATCTTCACCGTGTAGCTTCTCCTTTCTCACTAACTAGCCAATGCTGCCGCCTTATGCAAAGCTTGCACCTCGGCGAGAACCTGCTTTACAGAGGCAGGACGACGCCAATCGGCCTGGAGCGGTCACTGTTTCCTTTTAGCTCCGCGGCAGGCAGGGGGTTCGTCCCAGTGCTCGAAACCTTTTCAACCTCGTTCTGAAAAAGCGCCTCATCAATAATAATAAACCGCGCGTTCAATTCTAGCTTGGAGACTCCCGCTAACCGGGGAGGGAGCAGGGCTCGGGGGCGCGTTGGCACGGCTCACCCCGATAACGGGCGGGTGTGGGCGGCTGGCAGCCTCAGGGCGGGAGCGGAGCGCGGCCCCCGCCGGGGAGGGGCCTCGGCGGAAGAGCCGGGGGCGGACTTCTTCCAGGCTCTTGGAGAAGCTCTAAAAATGGCGGGCGGCAACCCAGCGAGCGGGTCGCGCAGGCGCCGCGGAGTCCGTCCTTCCGCTCGCCTGGGGCGGCCCAGGAGCTGTCCACAGCGCCCTCGTCCAGACGTCTCCGCGGCTCGCCATTGGCCGAGCGGAGCAGGAGCCTCGCAGAGGGGGGCGGTGCAGCCACGCAAAAGGCCACGTTTCCCGCGCCGCTGCTGCGCGTGCGCGCCCCCCGGAGGCGAGCGATGGCGCGCGGCCCCGTCCGAGGGCCCCTGCTCGCGCCTCAGCTCCCTCCCCTTTCCGGGCAGGCCCGTCCTGTCAGCGGAGCAGTGAGCAGCGCGGCCAGCAGAGGGCGGTCGGGACCCGAGTCTGCAGCGGCGCCATTGGCGTGTGGAAAATGCCACCAGATGGCGGGTTAGGATTGCAGCTCCGTTGAAGGCGCGGCCCCCGCTCCCGAACCCCCGGCGACCACCCCGTAACCACCCCCCCACCTCGGGAATAACACACCGGAGACTTTTGGGGGGAAACTAGGTCGACGGCCGACAGCGCCCGGATGGGCAGCTGAGGTGAGCGCGGGCGGCGGCGGCGGCGGCGGGGGGCGGGAAAGGGGGAAATGCGGCGGCGGCGGCGGCAGCGGCGCGGGGGCTGGAAGCGCCGATCCAAGATGGAGGCCGGGCGAGAGCTTGGGAGCGCGAGCGGCGAGCGGCGGGCGGGCGGGCGGGCCGGCGCGGGCCCCGCGCGGGGGAGGGAGGCCGCGCGGGCCTGTGCGCGGCGCGGCGCGGCGGCTGCAGGCGGGCGGCCGAGCGTCCGGGACCCGCTGTGGGCGCGGCGGGCGCTCCGCTTCCCTCCACCCCTCCCCGCGGGCCGCGAAAACGGTGCCCCCGCCCGCCCGGGCTCCGCGGCGGTAGCGCGGAAGCCTTTGTGGCGCGCTCGGGCCCGCCGCCAAGCCCGCCCTCCGCCCCCCCGCCCGGGCTCTCGGGACTCGCCCGCGCCCGGGCCAGCCTAGGCGGGCTGGCGCGAACGCCTTCCGCCGCCCTGCGTTTCTGCGGTGCTTTGGCGGCGGCGGCGTCACATGACAAGGAGCTCGCTTCTGTCGAGGGTCCTGGGGGTCGCTCAGCCCAGACTGCTGTCCCAGGCCCCTGCTTTGCTGGGGTGGGGTAGGGCTGAGGACCTGGGCCGACGGGACGTCGCAGTCCTGGCTTTCCCGCTATCCGCCGTCCGAGCTCCGGGTGAAACGTGTCCAGGCCGGAGCACTGCCCCGCTAGTTTCCCAATCCCCCGGGAGATGAGGCCAATAAAAGTTGTTTTTCCTCTTCCCTGAAGGTGGGGGGCGGGATGAAGAGCTGGGAAACCCGAGTGCTGGGAGCTGGACTTGGAGGGGTCCGAACCGAGTGCTGTTTGTGTGTAGTAGGGACCACAACATTTTCTGGTTTTCGGATTGTCACGTCACCCGCTTCTGTCTACGTTAGGATTGTTACTGATTCTTTCCACATTGCAGACAGTCGTGTCCTGGGAGTGTTAAGCTCTGGGGTGGTTTTGGAGCCCTATAGACCCCAAATAGTGCAGTTTGTGGTAGCGAGTTATTTGCTGTTGAAGTTGGTGTTAACATGAGGGGCATGTTTATTCTCTTCTGGTTGTGCTTAGAGACAGCTATATTTTACATCTAGCAAAAGTAGTGTTTGTGAAAGTACCAAAATCCGCATAAAGTTGTACGATGTGTAACTTAATGGAATTTGTAACTTTACCTTTAGGTTTCCCAGTGGGTTTTTTTTTTTTTTCATATATAGATAGCAAATTCTGATGGTGAAGCTCTTATGGAAATGTACAGAACAGTGGGAGTTCTTGTATGATGGGTGATGGTCTTATAATGTATATAAATCGAGGCTAACAATTAGAAATACTGAAAGAACAAGGAATGATATTTCATTGTTTTTAATTATGGGGAATGTAACACTTTTTTTTTTTACCCGAATAAACTTCTAAGAGAAACCCCACAGGTGTTTTTTTTTTTTTTTTCTTTGCATTTTATAACTGTGCTTTGGAGTTCTGCATATTGTTCTATGCTTGTAATTCTGTTTACTGAGAAGGCAGAGGCAAGGGGAATCATACGTTGAAATTAGCATGGACGTTTTATGAGATACTGCCTTTAAAACAAAACAAATAGAGGTCTAGTATTGTCGTTTCTGAAGAGATTAATACAATCACTGTGTGCTTGTCCCCTCCACAACCAACATGATCTCGTTGTGTAGCCCAGGCTGGCCTTGAAATCACTATGTACACAGTCTAAGGTGGCAGTTCTTTTCTTCAGCTTATGGAGATCTGAGATTATAGGTGGGTGCCAGGCCAGCCAATTACTGAATGGCTCTTTTGTGTTTTGTTTTGTTTTTTTCTTCAGAAAGGATCTTGGTATGTAGTTCAAGATGGCCTTGAATTTATAGCGATTCTTCTGTTTCATACTTTCAAATGCTGGGATTACTGCCACTCTTGGCTTTGAAAGGTTCTTTTAAAAACTCAAGCTGTGTTGCAGGGACGAGTGAGAACCTTGAACTGAACTTTGAGACATCTCCTAGGTTTGAGGTCTTGGTTTTACTTTTTAACTATTTAAATCTTACCTTCCTCATTTCTAAAGTTGAGGTAAGCCAATGGTTCTTTTACACATTGAAAACCTTTTTTAGCTAAAACTTAAAAATTTCTAGTTATAATCTGTTTTCCTTGCTTGATTATAGATGGATAGATATATCTTAATAATCTCAGTGCTATGGGAGACTTATGTGTCTTTGTTAGCTTTTGGCCAAAATCTGTAATTATTATTATATTTATTTATTTTTGACATATGGTCTTAATAGGCAGCAGTTTACAAAATGGCTACTATAGGAATCAGTGTCTCTGACTTCTGTCTCTAATTCCTGTAGATTTTAAGATCTCTTTCAGAAGTTAACCTGATTATGTCAGGCCCACCCAGATAATCTTTTATGTAATTTCAGTTATCTATAGGGACATTAATTACACATACAAAAATACCCTTTTCCCTCTCTGGTCTAATCATAGGAAAGTTATCCTGGAATATTTACATAATCTCTCCCACTCTCAAGGAAAAGGTAGTGTGATCATCATTTATTTACTTCTGATGGCGAGAGAAGCCTCTTCACATTTACCCTGTTAGAATCTGAACATAAGGAAAAGACACAGCGAAGACAGTGACCTTCCCCACCCTTTCTGTTCTCCCTTCCTCTTCCTCTCAGTTTTAATCAGTCTTTTGCACTACTAGGTATGAACCCAGGGTCTGGCATATGTTGTAATAGCTACATTCTCTGGCCCTATTTTCATTTTTGAGTAAGACAGGGTGCTATGTATCCCAGGCTGGCCTTGAACTCCTGATTCTCCTTCCTCTGTCAATCAAATGTTGGGATTATAGCCATGCCACTCTGCCATCTTTAAATTTTATTTTTATTACAATTTTTTTTAATAACTTGTGAACATGCTGCTCATATGAAGGTCAGTAGATAACTTAAAGGATTTGATTCTAACATGTGTGATTTGGGATTAAATTTAAGATTTTCAAGATTGTCAACAGTTGCCATCTGCTGAGTCTTGCACCCCCTGCCCACCTCCCAATCCTTTGGGTGGGGCATAGGGTTTCATTGTGAAACATACACAAAATGCTCTTGTATAAGCTGCAGAATGGAATGATTCTTAATGTAGTAGGTAGGGTTTTGTCTCTAGAGAAGGAGTTGAGTTTTCTCTCATTTGGTAGTTACAATACAGGATCCAACTTGAGCTGGGCTGTACCACCCCTAAGTTCTTCCCTAGGGGTTGTGTGTCCCCCCCCCCCCCCGGTTTTTAAGTTCCCCTCCCTCCCCACCTCCCTCAGTAATTGGGCTTCCTGGGGCTTGCTAGATTGTGGGAATTGGTGGCAAATTCCTTTACCTGCTGAACCATCTAGGTTCTACATGAACTCTTCAGTGGCTGTCTTTACCAGTCAGTATTTGAAGGCTATCTCAAGTCCTGCCTCCCTGTTAGATTTGTTGTTTATTTTAGAAATGTAAGTTTTATTTATTGTGTGTGTGTGGGTGGGTGTTCCACGTTATGCACATGAAAGTAAGAGGACACCTTTGGAGATTTAGTTCCTTCCAGCATGTGGGGTCTGGGCATTGAATTTAGCTCATCTTTACCTACTGAGCCATCTCACAGGCCCCTTCCCTATTTTTTTAAAATTTAATTTCTTTTTTTCTTCAGGTGAAGCCTTGTTGAGTTTTTCCAAGTTGGCCTTCGGCTTAGTGATTTAACCTAGGCTGGGCTAGAGATTTCAACCTGAATCAGAGTGCTGGCATTACAGACATGTACAGACTATGGTCAGCTACTGCTCAGTCCAGCCTTTTACTTTTCTCCATTCAGTGTTGGGGAAGTTCTGCCTGCTTTATAGAGCATATTTTTTTGTGCTGTGTTGGAAATGGTGAGCCAGTGAGTTGCACAACTGATACTGTGGAGTTTTACTATAATTAAACATACCTTTTTTAATCTTTCTAGATGCTAACAGTTAAAAAAATTTACATTTTAACAGTACAGATATATATGTAATACTATAATGGAATAATGGAAATAGTAGCTGCTTATTATGAAGTAATATCTAACCTTTGTGAGGAACACTTTATTTTCTACTTTATTGAGAATGCGGGTTACAACCTAACATTGTGGTCTGACTCACAGTAGTTTGGGTTGGATTGTAATCAGGAAAGTGCAAAGTAGAAAGTATAAGGAACCAACTTACTTCAATCAAACTGAAAAACATGAAAAATTCTGATAATGCCATATGCCAATGAAATAGTTGAAACTACGATAAAAAATTCTTGGGGGCTGGAGAGATGGCTCAGTAGTTAAGTGCACTGGCTGCTTTCCCAGAGGGCCCACATTCTGTTCCCACCCACATGGCAGCTCACAGTTGTTTGTAATTCCAGTTTTAGGGGATGCACCACCCTCTTCTGTCTTCTGTTGGGTACTGTATACATGTGACACACTGACACACACAGGCAGAACAATTACAAATAATTAGATCTCTTAAAATTTTTTTTTGAGCCAGGGTCTTACTATGTAGTTCAGGCTGGCTATAAACTCTGTAACTGAAGGTGGCTTAATAATAACCCATTATCTTCTTGCTTCAGCCTCCTGTGTACTAGTGCTACAGGCGTGTATCACCATGGCCTTACATTACCACTTCTGGATAGAGCTTAAATTGGTAATAGTGAATATATAAAGTTTGTTTTTTTAACTACTACATTGGAAGTACATCTGCTTTAAACCTTTATAGTCTAGATGAGGGAAATTATTTTTTGGTTTTTGACGTTTTGATTTCTTTTTTCAAAGACCCAGTCGTTCTCTTACGTAGTTCTGGTTATTCTAGAACTCAATATGTAGACCAGGCTGACTCCAAACTCAAGAGTTCTGCTTGTTTCTGCCTCCGAGGTGCTGGGCCTAAAGGTGTGCACCAGACACCATGCCTGGCTTTAAAATGTCTTATTATTTAACTTAGATTTGGTTTATGTGTGTTGTGCCTTTGTGGAAGTCTGTGCACCATGAGTGTACAGTGCCCACCAGAAGAGAGCATAGGATCCCCTGGAATTGGAGTTACAGATGGTTGTAAGACCCATGTGAGTGCTGGGAATCGAACTTGGGTCCTCTGGAAAAAGCAGTCAGTGCTCATAACCACTGTGCTATCTCTCTAGCCCCCGGTAATGGAAATTCTTGTTTATGAAGATAAATGAACAAAATGTCTATAATACTTTTATTTGCAGCAGCCAAACTTTAGAAAATGTTTCCTTCAATGACACTTTAGAACAGATAAATACATGTGCTTTTCAAAAGTTAAAAAGCCAACTTGGTAAAAATAATTTTTCCCTCTCCTAATACTTTGTTAGATGTTCTAGAATCTTTTTCATCTTTCTTTGTAGGCCTTTTATAAAGCCTTTGTGATAGGTGTTTTTTTTTTTTTTTTTTTTTTTAATTAGGATGATGGCCTCAAAAAAAGTAGGAAGTATTCCTGTTTACTGAAGGGGATAGTATCATATTGCATATCTCAGACTGGTCTCAAACTTGGAATCTTCCTGTCTCAGCCTTCTGAGTACTGGGTTATACTTGGTTGTGGAAAGATATTTGGGAGACAAATTAAAATGGTTTCTTAAAACATCAGTGTATTTTTATATCATTAGTGTGTTCTTTTAATCTTGACCAATCTAATGGTTCAGTTTATCTTTCCAAAACAACCTCACAATTTTTTTTTATTGTCTTTTTCTATTGCATTTGTGTGCCACTTAGTTTTTTTTTTGTCAGCTTGACACAGACTTTGTCACCTGAGGAGAGGGAACCTCAGTTGAAGAATTGACTCTATCAGGTGGGCATGTTGGCATATTTGTGGGGCATTTTATGGATTAGTGATTGATGGGGCCATCCCTGGGCAGGTGGTCCTGAACAAATCATGGGGAGCAAGCCAGTAAGCATTGCTCTTTTGTTGGGTTTCTGCTTCAAGCTTCTAATTTGAGTTTCCTTCTGCCTTGGCTTTTCCCAATAATGGACTATAACCTATAAGCTAAAATAAACCCTTTCTTCCTTTAAATTGCTTTTGGTCATTGTTTGATCATAGCAATAGAGAACCCAGTGAGGACAATTGATTCCTATTCTTTATGATCCTCCCCCCTTCTTATGTAAAGTTTTAAGTCAAAGATTTTAGAGATTTCTCTTTTGCTTATTCTTTTCATTTTCTTTTTTGAGATATTCTCTCTGTAGTCTAGGCTGGGCTTGAGCTCTTGATAATCCTCCTGTCTTAGCCTCCTGATTGTTTCAATTATAGATACCAGCCACCCTTTCTGGCCTGTATTTTCTTGTTAATAAATCATTTAAAGTTAAAGTGTTTTACCATTATTTAGTTCAAAATAACATCTTGATTTGAATTGATATCTTTCAATTTGATTACCTGTGGCTTATTTAAAAGTATATTATCTAATTTTTCCCCAATTTTTATATGTGGGATTACTTTAGATGTCTTATTGTTCCTGATTTCTAGCTTAACTTCACTTTGAGACTAAGGATTTTAATATATGTGAACTTAAAGTTTTTGACTTTATTAAGAACTTTATCTCTCACAGTTAAAAAATATGCATTTATGACTATTTTATAGAAATGGTCAAATGGTGATTAGAAAATACTGTTTTGTTTTGTTTGTTCTATTCTTTTTAGTTTTGTTAGTGAAGACTGGCCTTCAACTCCTTGATCCTCATGTCTCTACCATCCAAGTGCTGTGATTACAAGTGTGTTTGGTTATTTCTCCTGTTTTATTTTTAATTTTTTGCCTATCCTGAATATGAAAGTGAAAAAAAATTTTTTTTCCCTTTTGGTTTGTTCAGACAGGATTTCTCTGTAACAGAGCCCTAGCTGTCTTGAAACTTCCTTTGTAGACCAGGCTGGCCTCAAACACACAAAAATCTTCTGTCTCTGCCTCCCCAGGGCTAGAATTAAAGGTATGTGACACCATGTCTGGCTTTTTCTTTTTCTTTTTCTTTTTCTTTTTCTTTTTCTTTTTCTTTTTCTTTTTCTTTTCTTTTTCTTTTTCTTTTTCTTTTTCTTTTTCTTTTTCTTTTTCTTTTTCTTTTTCTTTTTCTTTTTCTTTTCCTTTTCCTTTCTCTCTCTCTCTCTCTCTCTCTCTCTCTCTCTCTCTCTCTCTCTCTCTCTTTCTCTCTCTTCCTTTCCTTTCCTTTCCTTTCCTTTCCTTTCCTTTCCTTTCCTTTCCTTTCCTTTCCTTAAAGTGGAAGTTTTTAATGATAGTAAGGTGAAGACCAGGGATGTTGGCCAGTTTGTAGAGTACCTATATAACTTGCAAGAAGCCCTGAGATTGATCCTCAGTAGAATATAAGTAGAGTGTAGTAGTATGTTCCTGTAACCTAGAGACAGGGAGGGTCAGAATTTCAAGGTCAACCTGGGCTACAAGAAACCTTTTCTCAAAAAAAAAAAAAAAAAAGAAAAAAAAAAAAAAAGGATTATTTGCTAATATCTGCTAAAAAGAATAAAACATTTGATGTTTACTCTGCTTATAGGCTATGAAGTTAGCTGCTGGTAGAAGCCTAGAGACTTTCAAGTTAGAGATGAAGAATGAATGCATTAGAGCAGTAGCCAGAGAAATCAACATTTGCTTCATATTTCTGAACCCCCCTTTTGCACATGATAGTAGCAGAAGATTCGCATTACCTTGTTTTAGTCTAGTAATCTGAATTAGAGAAGCAGGTACTTCTCATGAACTGCGTATTTAAATTAAAACACACCACACCAGGCATGATGTGAAAAGTCTGTAATCACAGTATTTAGGAGGCTGAGGCAGGAGGATCAAGAGTTTGAAGCCAGCCTGGCTGCATCTATAGTGATGCCTCTTCTTGGTAAATGAGAGTGGAGTGGAGAGAATAACACTGACCAAAAGCCAAATACCCCTCATGGCCATTCATAGTCGAAGGAAGCATCGTCATATGATGTTGCCTAGACAGTCACTGTTGAGTTTGTAATGCTAGAATCACTGTGCTAAATTTAAACTTCATCCCCTTCTTGCTATATAAACTTGGACAAATTCATTAATTTAGATTTTTTATGAAAATAGGAACTGCACAATATTCTGTGAAATAAAAACGAGTATTCTGTACTCTAATATTTAACCATTAGACTATATTGTCTTGTATGCAGATCCAAAGAACATCAATCTTAAAAAGTGAATAAATGATACTCTAGATGAAATGATAAGGATAGTTTTCTGAAAATCAAATAATTTTAGCTCATATAGAGAAAGGCATCGATAAAACTAATAAGGATGATCCGAGGGTGAGTGGAAAGATAAAAGTCAATAAGCAGTGTTTCCTGCAATTATTAAACACACGTTAGAAATGGAGCCCTTTTTCTTTAGATAGGCACAGCATCAAGGCAAGACACAGTAGTGCTCCCTGCTGCCCAGGTTTTTAGACTGTCTGTCTAGTCATGTAACTTTGGCTGGTCTAGATTGCCATATTTAGACAAAACTAGTCTTGAATTTGTACTACAGTCTACCAGTGCTGGAATCACTGGTGTGCACTATCATGCCTAGCCACATTGTAATGATTTTTTTACCTTTAATACATTTGATGCCTTCCTTCAAGATTATTTATGAATCTTAGGCTTTGTATGTATAATTCTGTAAATAAAAGGAGTAGGAGTAAATCTTTACCAAGAGTACCAAATTTTATAAATTTCCTCTAAGACTTAGTTTGTAGATCAAATATGATAGCTGACTGTTTTTTCCTTCTTTAAAAAATGGATATAGAAAACGAAGTTGTGGTTACCTGGTTTCATTTTAAGTTACTAATATTTAAGATTTTTTTGTTGCTGCCTGGCTAAGATATTTTTATAAAGTGGAAATACTATATATTTCATAAATATATAGACAGTATGGTGTAAAATAGTGCAAGACTGCCGGGCAGTGGTGGCACATGCCTTTAATTCCAGCACTTTGGAGGCAGATGCAGGTGGATTTCTGAGTTTGAGGCCAGCCTTGTCTACAGAGTGAGTTCCAGGACAGCCAGGGCTACACAGAGAAACCCTGTCTTGAAAAGCCAAAAAAAAAAAAAAAAAAAAAAAAGTGCAAGATCTCTGTCTTTGGGTTTTACTGATATGAATAGACATCATGACCAAGACAAATCTTTTTTATTTTATTTTATTATTTTATTTGATATTTTCTTTATTTACATTTCAAATGTTATCCCCTTTCCTGGTTTCCCTCCGGAAACCCCCTCTCCCCTTCCCCCTCCCCCCTGCTCACCAACCCACCCGCTCTTGCTTCCTGGACCTGGCATTCCCCTATACTGGGGCATAGAACCTTCACAGGACCTAGGGTCTCCCATTGATGACCAACTAGGCCATCCTCTGCTACATATGCAGCTAGAGCCATGAGTCCCACCATGTGTTTTCTTTGGTTGGTGGTTTAGTCCCTGGGAGCTCTAGGGGTACTGGTTAGTTCATATTGTTGTTCCACTGTGGAGCTGCAAACCCCTTCAGTTCCTTGGATACTTTCTCTAGCTCCTTCATTGGAGACTCTGTGCTCCGTCCAATGCTATGAGCATCTACTTCTGTATTTGTCAGGCATTGGCAGAGCCTCTCAGGAGACAGCTATATCAGGCTCCTGTTAGCAAGCTCTTGTTGGCATCCACAATAGTGTCTGGGTGTCTGGGTTTGGCCAAGACAACTCTTATAAGGACAACATTTAATTAGGGCTGGCTTACAGTTTCAGAGGTTCAGTCCATTATCACCAAGGTGGGAGCATGGCAGTGCCCAGGAGGGCATGGTGTAGGAGAAGCTGAGAGTTCTACAGCTTGATCAAAGACAAACAAGAAGACTGTTTTCCACATGGCTAGGAGAAGAGTCTCAAAACCCACTCCCACAGTGACACACTTCCTCCAACAAGGCTACACCTACTCTAAAAAAGGGCACACCTCCTAATAGTGCCACTCCCTGGGCCATGCGTATTCTAACCACCACAACCTGAGATCTGATTAAAAAGTAAAAACAAAAACTTATTTTTTAAAAAATCTGGGCATTGAAGACCAGACTTTTTTGCATGAATGCTCATGACTGAGTTTCACCCTAGCTTGAGATCTGATTTTTAACTACATCTGTATCTTTGGCTAGCTATATGTTTTTGAATCATTTCTTCTTTGGGCATCAGCTTATTTCTGATTAGTTTTTTGGACAAGATGGCATTCTTATTAAATCTCTTTGAAATAATCATAAAATAAATTCTAAATTAGGAAATGAAGCTTTTTGGATGTCTTTAGTTTTCAAAGGCCTAATTGTGACATTGCTGTATACATTTTCCAGCTGCTTATTGGAATAACTCACATTCTCATATATCTGAAAATTGCATAGAAGAAATACGGTTTTTCCACTTAAAAAGATTTATTTTCAGTGTGTGTGTGTAATACAATGCACAGGTGAGTGCAGGTGTCTCAGGAGGCCAGAGGTGTTGGAGCCTCTAGAGGTGGAGTCAATAGGTGGGTGTGAGCTGCCTGACATGGTAAAGTGAAAGACCTGGCTTCATTCCCAGCCTAATGTTCATTATGTCAGAGAAACATTCACTGGCGCAAGGTTGTGTTTGTAATGTAGTGATAATTATATTTCATGGCGTCAGTCACAAAGAATTGAATGGACAGCTTGCTCTAGACTACATAGGAAACAAAAAAATCTATTCTTTTTTTCATATTAGATATGGCTGTAAAATTTGCTTTCTTTACTCGCTTTTTTTTAGCTGTTAAGTAAAACAGAAACCTAAGCTCTCTGTTACTTATTAAGGTTATTAAAATTAAGCACATTGTATTTAGAGCTTTTTTTTCTTAGCACTTTGTAAAATATGAGGGGAGAAGATAGCATCATCTCATTAGGCATGTGAACCAAAGCCCTGATTTTGTGAATGTGCTGTCAAGGATAATACTTACTAACCATAGTGTAAAGAATCCAAAAGAATGTACTTAACAGCACATCTGTGTTTATATGTCTGAGTGATGGTGTTTGTGTGTTTGCGTGTGTGTGGGTTTGTGCATGTATGTTTGAAGGCCTGATACAGACAATTGTGTCTTAATTGCTCTCCACTTTATTTATTGAGACTGGGTCTCTCTGAACCTGGAGCTTCTAATTCCAGCTAGTCTAGTTAGCTAGCTTTGACTCCATTATTCCTGCCTCCTGAATGTTGTGACTACAAATTGCTACCACACCTGCCTGGTATTTACATGAATTTTAGGGTTGTGAACTTCCAAAAGTTCCACTTTGAGAATTATTTTGTTCAGGTCAAGTGGTGATAAAAGGAGATTTTCTTTTCTTTTCTTTTTTTTTTAAAGAGCAAGAACATCCTTTCCAAATATCTATTACAGGCATTGTGCTTGGGCCTTTAAACACATAGCCATTATTTATAGACTATTGTGTCAAGTGATTTAAATAGATTATATGTTACTTAGTTTGTATATCACCATTCAGAGAATTAGTTTACAGGTGGGTGCTTCATTAAGCGCTTCCTTTTTCTTTTCTCCCCTCTATTTCAAGAGGGAAATGATACATCTAGGTGGGAATGAGATGATGGTGAAGCTGAGGTTATCACTGATGCAAACTCAGCTATCACTTAAAGAATTTTCCACATTATAGATTTGTTCATTTAACTTAAGCTATATACTGGAAAATCAGGCTGACAAATCACAGGAATTACCGTGATTCCTCCTGGGGAATAAATGAGGTATTGTGATGATAATAAGGAAAGTCATATATGAGAATGAGAAGTTAAGTAGAGATAGTCACAGAACCTAAGCAAGAAGAACAGAGGCACAGAAAAGAACAAAAACCAAATTCTGTAGCAAAAACAATTGTGGTATGCCAGGAATTAGGAGAAACCTGTAGTTATGGTGGGGAGAACACACAGAAAGAATGTAATGGTATCACATGAGGTTGGTGTGGTAGAATTTAGATTGGGTAAGGTGTATTTGAAATAGGTCTTTGAGTTTGAATTTTGTTGTAAAAATCAAAAGCTGTGGGAGAGTTTTAAGCAGAGGAATACTTAAAAATATTTCTGGAGTCTGAGGCTACACAATATTTGCTTAGCATGCCTGGACCCTAGGTTTGATCCCTTGCACTAGCACAGACAATAATAACAAACCATCCAAACAAAAACAAGAAAAATAAAAATTTTCCTCATTTTCTTGATTTTGCTTCCTAGAGCACAATTAGTAATGTCTGCAGATAATATTGGTGAATAAAGCTTGATGAGATAGTGTGTGTTACTGTCATCAGAGGGTAGAGATCAGTGCTGTTACTAGAGATTTTTAATAGCCGGAATAGTTTCCTGTAATAGTTGATTGCTCAAAAACAGCTATAAAGCTAAGGCTGAGAATCCTTGTTTTACTCCTGTGTGAATATTGCGATAGGCAAGGAGATGGAATATGAACAGAGGGAAGGTAGGTTAAGTAATCTGGTGGTAGCTACAGTGCCATGGACAGTTGTGATGATGACAAGAGCCAACAGTGAAAAACTGTACTGATGTTGTAAGAGTTGTGGAGATAGGTCTGTTAATAGAGAGGTATTGACAGAATACGGTAAAAACAATGAAAGGGAAGAAAGGTTTAGGTCAGTTCATGATTTTAGGGATTAGACTGTTCTGGTGGAGTGGTGGGCGGGGAGAAATGAATGCTTGTATATCTTGACTTTCGCGCCCCCCCCCCCCCTTTACATCCCCTTTCCCATTTATGGGATAGTACTGCTCGTATTCTAGGCTTGTCCTTCCCCTTTAGGGTTATCATCTCTGGAAACATCCTGACAGGCTGGTCTAAATGTTGACTTTACAAATGGAAGTGACATTTCTTTCTGAGTGGATTGACAGTTGAGATTAACCATCACAAGAAGTGTTTCTGGCTAATAGTTAATTGTAGTGCTATCCTATAATGACACACTAAGGGAAATAACTGGAATGGGGGGTTCTGACTTCTAAACAGTTATTTATTTTTGTGTGTTTGTGTATGAGGGTGTGTACTACGTAAGGTGCTTGTGTGGAGGTCAGGGCTACCTCAGATTCTTAACCTTCCATTTTGCTTGAGTCAGGGATTCGCTTCCTGTTTGCTATTATACCATATACTCCAGCAGGTTGGTGGCCCATGAGCTGTGGAGGAGTGAGAGTGTTATGTCTCTCTTCTTCCAATTTAACTAGGAGTGCAAGGTGTGTGTGTGTGTGTGTGTGTGTGTGTGTGTGTACATGTATCTTTGTATGCACTACTGTGTGACATTTTAAACTTTGTTTCCGTGAATCTGAACTCAGGTTATCATACTTACATGGCAAATGCTTTCAGCCATTGAGCCATCTTCCCAGCCCTGTTCTGACCTTATTTTACTGAATATGAGTTGCTATTAATAGATAAAAAAGAAGATAAACTTTTATAGTCTACAGTTTGTCACATCGGCCACTTGGTACTTATAGATATTTCACCTGTTTATGTTGTAGTTTTTTCTGTCTTTGTACTGCTTTAGCATCTAATAGGATACTCTTTTGTATGTATTTCTAACAAACTATCAGAGTTTCTACTTTTGGCTTTTTTCATAATCCCATAAATCACTTACTGCTTTTCAAAAAACTCATGCATCTTAGGCTGTTTAATTTTAAATTTGGTTTTCTTAGGGCTTCTTTTAGTATTTTTTTTTTAATAGATGTTCTGTTTTTTTCTACTTCCGAATTTTTGAGCATTTCTGCCTATTGCAGTCTATTTTGGTTCCTTTTCTATATGGCTTATTACTATTATTATGTATATATATTTTGGTTTTCTTTCTTTTATTTAAAGATAGGTTTTCTCTGTGTAATCCTGGCTGTCCTGGAACTCTTTTTCTCTATAGACCAGGCTAGCCACAAACGCACAGAGATCTGCCTGCCTTTGCCTCCCAGATTCTGGTTTCAAAGGCGTGTGCCACTACCTCCTGTCCATGTGGTTTGTTATTTATTAGTTTTTTTTGGTAAAGATTGCTTATGTGAGTGAAGAGAATACTGGCTTACCTAAGGGTGGAAAAGTAAACTTCCTTCATCTTAATCATTTAACCTATCATGCATACTTATTCTGCTTAAGATAAAAATGAATGGATTTTTATTCTGGTGACTTGGACTGTAATCCAGATTAGTATTTTGATTAGCAGTATGTTCTATTGTACATCACTTTGACCTCACTGCCTCTCTTGTATTGGGAATGAGTATGTCTGTCCTCTTCATTCAAGGACGTTGGCTAGTAAATGACTAGCTAATAAAACAGTGTTCTATAAACACTAATATGGTCTATTTTCTTTTGGGAATACATCGGTGCATGCAGATTTCTCAGCATTTATTCAGTTAGTAAAACAGGAAGTTTTTAGAGGTGTGCGTGAGGCAGAAAGTGTCTCTAGGGAAGACTGTCAGTTCTTAGTATGAAGAACACTGCCAGAATTGTTTCTCAGAATTGATAAGCATAGGAATTAAATTATAATTTACACCTAGATATCTAAGGCCTAGATGACTCAAGTCTGGAGTGTATGATAGGGTGTGAGTTTACTGATTTACATTGAGAAAGTAACTTACACATGGACTGCTTGTGCTCAACCAGTAAGTGCCTTTGTTGTTGGTTTTTGGTATAGAGACCTATCTATATCAAAAGCAGATTATAATCTGAAGATTGATTGGTAAACCTGGAATGGTCTCAGCAATGTCAAAATCATTATACCCCAAGTACATTGATACATCTATCTGCACAGCAGCAGATCTGGGTCAGGGCACTCTCCAGGGACAGTACGGGAGATACAATGCTAAGTTTATTTAAGCACCCCTCCTCATTCATTTGATTTGATTTTAGCTTCAAATAGTCACAAATAAGATCTCCACCCTGGTTCTCATGTTACTTTTTTTGGATTTTGTATATTTACTTACTCCATTCTAGAGCTCATTTATCCTTTTATGTTTGGTTCCTCACATTTTTACTTTTCAGTGTTGACTTCAATTTTAAAAGAGCCTTAACTATGTGTCCTGTGTACTGCTTCATATGTGGATTCAATTTATTCTTGTAGAGTTGAGAGAGATAAATTATTCCCAGTACTTCTAGTACATCTTTGCTTTGGAAATAGACGGTAGTCCTGATCTTTCTTACCTCTTGCCTTTCTTTTTGAGAAATACTGAGGTATACTTTATGTAGTATACAGTTATCTTGCTTTAAGTTTATAGCTTAGTGATTCTTAGTTATAATAATTTAGAAAATTATGAACACCACCACTATCTAATTTTAAATGGAAAATTTTATCATCCGTGAAAGAAAAGTCATCTGTAGTCAGTTCTAATTTCTGCTCCTGCTCCCAAACAAATACTAGTCTGTTCCTACATAGTTGCTTGGCCTTTTTCATAATTGACATCATATAATATAGTCTTTCTTTCTTTTTGTCCTTTTTCATTTAATGTTTGAAGATTATTCATATTATACTGTTTCATTACTTTTTTGAGATAGGGATATAAATATGTGTGTGTGTATATACATATATGTATGTATATATATATATATATATATATATATATATATACACACACATATGTATCTATCTATATATGTATATGTATTCATTCTCCCCACCCCCCAAGATGGTTTCTCTGTGTGGCCCTGGCTGTCCTGGAACTCACTCTGTAGACCAGTCTGGCCTTAAACTTAGAAATCCACCTGCCTCTGTCTCCCAAGTGCTGGGGTTAAAGGTGTGTGCCACCACTGCCCAGCTCAGTATTTTTTATGGTTAGGAATATTTTATTTTGTTAATTTATATATCAACTGTTGGGCATTTGGTCTCCTCCTCCACCCCTACCCCATTTTTCTCTCTCCCCATTTCTCTTCTCTTGTTCTTCTTCCTCCCTCTTTCCTGACTTTTCCTTAGCTGGGTTTTGCTGTACAGTACAGGTTGGCTTTGAACTTGAAATTATTTTTCTGTTTTGCTATTTGAGTGCTATAATTTCAGGTATGTGCCAGTATGTCAAGTTTTCGATTTCCAAGTTTTAGCTATTTCGTTCTCTGAACCTTCGTTACTGAGACTTGGTGTAGTCATGTTTTGTTCTCTTTTTAGTACTTTATAATTTTTGGATGGTGTTTAAGTGAAATTGTTTAATTAATTTACTTTTGGGATTATTTTTTGTATAATGAAGTTCAATAGTTTTTTTTTTGTTGTTGTTGTTTGTTTTTTTGGTCTTGTATCCTGTAGCTATTTCCAATTTGATTATTTGCTTATTGCCATTTTTTTCTTGCTTTATTTTTGTGAATTCTTTGGAATCATATCTTCAACAAGTAGAGGTAAACATCTTCCTGTTCACAGTTGTATATTAAGAATTTCTACTATGCTGCCAAGTAGGATTATTGAAAATAGTGCCAGTGTTTTATTGATTTTTTTAGAAAATAGGTTTTAGTTGTTTACTGTTGAATATGATTTTTTGTTTTATTTTTGAGACAGGGTCTCAACTATATTGTCCTAGTTGGCCTAGAACTTTCTGTGTAGACCAGGCCTCAAACTTATACAGAGATCTGCTTGCCTCTTCTTCCCTAGTGCTGGGGTCAAAGGCAGGTATCCATTAACTATTGTTACTGTTGGCTTTCTGTGCCTCCTTATTAAAAAAAAAGTGTTAACTTGCCCAAGTGCTTTTTCATGCTTGCCTATTGAGTTGATCATGTCGCATCTTCATTCAGTTAATGTGGTATTGATACTCTTACAGTGAACTGTTTTTGCATTTCTAGGATACTCTTACACGGTCTTGGTGTACAGTTTATTTTGAGACAGGGTCTTACTCTGTAACCCTGGCTGACTTACATGGAATTTGCTTTATTTATTTAGACTATCTTGACCTCCATTTGAAATTCCTCTGCTTATTGAGTGCTGGGATTGTAGTAATGTGTTCCCATGCCCAGCATGTAATTTTTTTAATGTGCATGTGTTTTTGGTTTGTTTATATTTCCTTGAGTTTTTGCTTTCATATTCAAGGAGTATTAGTCTTTAGTTTTCTTGTGGTTTCTTATCTGTCCTTAGTAATTGGATCATGGTTGCTGTCATCAAGTGTGTTATTATTTCCTCTTCTAATTTTTCTCCTTTAACAGCAAAAGTTATTTACTGTTAAAGTTAAGAAATATAGGGCTGGGGAGATGGCTCAGTGGTTAAGAGCATTGACTATTCTTCCAGAGGTCCTGAGTTCAATTCCCAGCAACCACATGGTGTCTCACAACCATCTGTAATGGGGATCCGATGTCCTCTTCTGGTGTGTCTGAAGACTGCGACAGTGTATTCACAAACATAAAATAAATAAATAAATTAAGAAAAAAACATATTTTTTGTTTTTTGTTTTGAAACTGACTCGCAACATGTAGTCTCAGCTGGCCTCAAATTTTACTTTTCTATTGCTGTGAAGAACTCCATGACCATGACAATTTATAGAAGAAAGCATTTAATTGGCGGCTTGCTTACGGTTTCAGAGCATGAGTCTGTGACTATTATGACAGGGAGTATGGCAGTAGGCAGGCAAGTATGGCACTAGAACAGTTCCTGAGAGTTGAAATCCAAAGACATAATCATGAGGTAAAGAAAGAGAAAGGTAACAGGGAACAGTGAGGGCTTATGAATCCCAAACCTCAGTGACACACATTGTCCCCTCCCCATCCTTCCCAAACAGTTCTACCACCTGCAGCACAGCATTAAAATATATGTCCCTATGGGGCCATTCTCATTCAAACCACCATACTTATTGTATAGACAAGACTAGCCTTGGTCTTAGAATGATCCTTCTACTACTCCTTCCTAAGTTGGGATTATGAGTTCAGCCACCATGCCTGGTTGAATTCTCTAATTTCTCAAAGAGTTTGAGTAGTATTGAGTGGGATGTGTGTTAGATGTTTGATGAAATTTACTAGGAAAGTTCTTTGGTCTTTAACTTTTTTGGGGGAGTGGGGAGGAAGTTTTTTATTACTAATTTATTATCTTGCCATAGGTCTGTAGAGTTTTTAATCTTAAGGTAGCTATGGCAGAGCTGGGCAGTGGTGCCGCACGCCCTTAATCCCAGCACTTGGGAGGCAGAGGCAGGCAGATTACTGAGTTTGAGGCCAGCCTGGTCTACAGAGTGAGTTCCAGGACAGCGATGACTATACAGAGAAACCCTGTCTCAAAACACCAAACCAACCAACCAACCAACCAAAAAAGTTAACTATGGCAGTTTCTTTTATTTATTTATTTATTTATTTATTTATTTTTTATTTTCATTTAGATGTTCCAATTTGTTTGTTTGTTTGTTTTTTGTTTGTTTTTTGTTTTTGTTTTTTGAGACAGGGTTTCTCTGTATATCCCTGGCTGTCCTGGAACTCACTTTGTGGACCAGGCTGGCCTCAAACTCAGAAATCTGCCTGCCTCTGCCTCCCAAGTGCTGGGATTAAAGGCGTGCACCACCACGCCCGGCCTAGATGTTCCAATTTTTTGAATGTAAGGTTGTCCATATCATTTATTCTTTGACCAATTGCTTATTTAGGGTTAGGTTTATAATGTGAAATTTTCACTTTTTCTTTTGTTGTTGACCTAATTTGATTATGTTGTGGTTGAAGAGAATTCATTATAAATTCTTAAATTCTAACCTGGTTAAGTTTATTGAGAATTGTTCCCCAAGTATGGTGTATCCTGATGAATTTTAATTTTATTGGAGAAGAATGCATGTTTATTGATATTGAGTAATATATTCTGGATGTGTGTGCCAAGTCTAATTTATGTATAGTGTTGTTCCAGAACTTCTGTTTCTTTGTTTATATGTAGTTCAGAATTTTTTTCCCTTATTGAAAGAGGTTGTGAAGTGTCCAAATATGGAACTCGGTATTTTTCTTTTCAGTTCTCTAGTTACTTGGTATATAATTTTATAATTGTTAAATATTGATGAATTAACTCTGACCCACATGCATTGTACTTTGGCCTTTGCAATGATTTTTGGTTAAAAGTATATTTTGTCTGCTATTAATATGAGGGCTTTAGCTTTTTTTATTAGTTTGCACTGATCTTTCCCATCCTTTCATTTTGAAACTATTTGTGCTTATTGTTTTAAAAGAAATCAGTTCTACTGATCTGTCTTTTATGAATTTAGCTATTTACATTTAAAGTGATTAGTAATAAGGAAGCATGCCAGTCACTTTACTTTGTGTGCAGTTACTGAGTTCTGTTGTTTCTGTAGTCAGCCATTGGCCTGTCCATTCTTTGAGTGTTTGAGTCCTACAATGAAAAATGTATTTTGTGTCTCACATGTGTTTAGAAGCTGCTGAGGATGCCATTTAACCTTAGCACAGTAGGGTGGAAAGAGCAGTCAGTGTGTGTGAGGATGTACACAGAGTGATTCATTGGACATACCAAAACACATGGTGCAGATTTTTGGGTAACGTTCTTACCGTACACAATTGTAAACTAGCCATACCAGGGATATGATCTGTTCCCTTAGATTCCTGCTGCTTAGCTGGTGAATGAAGGATGACAGCTACGCACCAAAGGTAAGCAATAGTTTTCTTCATTAAGGCCTTTTATGGACATTGCATGTGTCTGGCTGGACATTAGAGTTCTGGAATATAGTGGTAAATTTCTCCCTTATACATGGAGGATATATTCTTATATCCTTAAGTAGATGCTTGAAACCCAGGAATAGTAGTGATACATATTCTTGTAATAAAAGTTTATTTTTAAAATTAGGTGTAATAAGAGATTAACCATAATAATTAATATCAAATTGGTTAATTTGAACTGAGTATAGATTAGTGATAGGTACTTAGCATGTGTAGGCACTGGTTTAATCACTGTTTCAGTGTTGTATTGCTGTGAAGAGACACCATGACCATGGCAACTCTTAATTGGGTGCTTGTTTACGGTTTGAGGCTTAGTCTATTATGGAAGAGAACACTGTGGGTCACAGGCAGGCATCTGTTGAAGTAGTTGAAAGTTTTACACCGTGATCTTGGGCAGTAGGCACAGAGACAGGCAGCCACGCAAGCAGAGGGGTGGTGGTGGTTGTGGTTAGGGGAGACACAGGCTCACAGAGACACAGAGAGACATTGGGCCTGTTGTTTCTTTTAAAGCCTCAAAGCCCATCTCTATAGATGCACCTCCTCTAACAAAGCCACACCTTCTAATCTTTCTCTGACAGCTCAGCTACTAGGGATAAGCATGCAAATATATGATGGCTCATGGGCCAGTCTCACTCAGACTACTACTAATGTCAACCATTACTGAATAAAATACGACTGCTTGTCTGTTCTCTTTCAAAGTATCTTAGCACACTCTATTATTTTCTTTTTTTTTTTTAAAGTGAAACACATAAATGTGGCTAGCTTTTCTTTAGCATATCTAGTTTTAGTGTGTGATTCTTTTGAGACAGAGTTTTTACTCTGTATCTCAGGTAGCCCTTGACCTGGTAATTCTACCATGTCTCATTTCCAGGTGCTAAATTACAGGTGTGTGTCACCATGCCTGTTCTTTAGTAAATTTGAATTGCCATGACCTTGTACTTATAGGGCTATTACTAAATAAAAGGTACTACTTGAACAAAAGCACTGCAGTTATTTTTGATAACCCAGGATGCTGCTAAGTGACTATTTTACAGTGAATTTGCTGGACAAAGGAATCATTCACATCTTAGGTGAAATGGACTGGGATAGTATCAGATTGCAACATACAATTCAGAGTGGTATAAAACTTAGAAAACTTTTATTTTTGGAATTTCCTATTTAATGTTTTTGCACCATAGTTGACTGAAGTTGAAAATAGTAGAACCTCAATAAAAGGGGACCACGGAGTTGGTACCAGTGACTTTGTTGCTCTATGATTGTTCAGTAAAGGAATTTTTCTTGGAGCTTGTCACTGTTCTGTTCTATAACATCTCTGAACAATTTCTTCCCCTAAGATCTACAAACCAAACTTAACCTTCACATTATAACTCTTTATGATTTTATAATCTAACAGACTTCATTTGAAATTTCAGTGATACAAAGAAGGGATTTGTAATGTGGTTTTCCCAAAGTCATAATAGCTACTGCCTTTTGTCCAGTGACTGTTAAATTACAAAAACACTGCAGATACATTATCTGAAGACTTGGTAAAATTGACATTATTTTTATGTTTTTAGTTGAGCAAGTTGATGTTCAGAGATATACTTATACCTAGTGAATATACTATTTAAGTAGCAAAGCTAAGAAACAAAACCAGTTCTTTCTGGTTCTTTATATGTTAGTACTTTTAGTTACAGGATACAGACATTTAGGATCTTTCTGAAAAGGCAGAATAAGCTTTTCTTATTCTTTAGACAATATTTTCCTATGATAAGTTAGTGTGTAATGATTTTCATTTGATGAAGTAAAGCCTCTCTCCTATTCTCTCTCCTTCCTTCCTATGCTCAGAATTGAACTTAGGTCCTTGAGCATCCTAAGCAAACATGAGGTTCTTTTTCAAAAATAAAATATAGAGCCAGGTGTGTTGATATATTTCTTTAACCTCCGTACTCAGTAGGCAGAGGCAAGTGGATTTCTGTGAGTTCCAGAACAACCAGAGCTACATAATCCACACTTTGTCTCAAAACGAAAACCAACCAACCAACCAAGAGGATAGAATGTGTAGTGTGTCAGCTGGTATTTATTTGTTTGGTCTTTCTCTCTCTCTCTCTCTCTCTCTCTCTCTCTCTCTCTCTCTCTCTCTCTCTATTGTGTCTTGTCTCTCTCTCAATTGTGTCTTGGCAGTATAGTTGAAGCTGGCTTTGAACTTGGAATCCTTTGCCTTAGCCTTCTGAGCTCTGGTATTAGGGTTAAATTTTAGTTAAGAATCACTGTTGTTGGAGTGACTTGGGAAGAGAGAACCTCAATTGAGGAATTGCCTTCATTAGAGTGGCTTGTGGGTATGTCTTTGGTGATTTTTTTTTTATTAGATATTTTCTTTATTTACATTTCAAATGCTATCCCGAAAGTTCCCTATCATCCTCCGCCCCCCCCCCCCCCCGCCCTGCTCCACTATCCACCCACTCCCACTTCTTGGCCCTGGCATTCCCCTGTACTGGGGCATATAAAGTTTGTAATACCAAGGGGCCTCTCTTCCCAGTGATGGCCAACTAGGCCATCTTCTGCTACATATGCAGTTAGAGATATGAACTCTGGGGGTACTGGTTCATATTGTTGTTCTACCTATAGGGTTGCAGACCTCATCAGCTTCTTGGGTGCTTTCTCTAGCTTCTCCATTGGGGGCCCTGTGTTGCATCTTATAGATGACTGTAAGCATCCACTTCTGTATTTGACAGGCACTGTCATAGTCTCATATGAAACAGCTATACCAGGGTCCCTTCAGCAAAATCTTGCTGGCATATGCAATAGTGTCTGGGTTTGGTGGTTGATTATGGGATGGATCCCTGGGTGGGGTAGTCTCTGGATAGTCCATCCTTTTGTGTTAGCTCCAAACTTTGTCTCTGTAATTCCTTTCATGGTTATTTTGTTCCCTATTCTAAGGAGGAATGAAGTATCCACACGTTGGTCATCCCTCTTCTTGATTTTCTTGTGTTTTGCAAATTGTATCTTGGGTATTCTAAGTTTCTGGGCTAATATCCACTTAACAGTGAGTGCACATCTAATGACTTCTTTTGTGATTGGGTTAACTCACTAAGAATGATATCCTCCAGATACATCCATTTGTCCAAGAATTTAATAAATTCATTGTTTTTAATAGCTGAGTAGTACTCCATTGTGTAAATGTACCACATTTTCTGTATCCATTCCTCTGTTGAGGGACATCTGGGTTCTTTCCAGCTTCTGGCCATTATAAATAAGGCTGCTATGAACATAGTGGAGCATGTATCCTTATTACAAGTTGGAACATCTGGGTATATGCCCAGGAGAGGTATTGCTGGATCTACCCGTAGCACTATGTCCAATTTTCTGAGGCACCACCAGACTGATTTCCAGAGTGGTTGTACAAGCTTGCAATTCCACCAGCAATGGAGGAGTGTTCCTCTTTCTCCACATCTTTGCCAGCATCTGCTGTCACCTGAATTTTTGGTCTTAGCCATTCTGACTGGTGTGAGCTGGAATCTCAAGGTTGTTTTGATTTGCATTTCCCTGATGATTAAGGATGTTGAACATTTTTTCAGGTGCTTCTCAGCCATTCTGTATTCCTCAGTTGAGAATTCTTTGTTTAGCTCTGTAACCCATTTTTTAATGGGGTTATTTGAATTTCTGGAGTCCAGCTTCCTGAGTTCTTTGTATATATTGGATATTAGTTCCCTGGTAACATTTTTTAAATTGTTCATTGACGTAGGAGGCCCCACTGTGGGTGGTGCTATCCTTAGGCAGGTGGGCTTGGGCTGTTAAAAAAAAAGTAGCTGAACAAGCCAGTAAGCAGAGTCCCCCTTTCATGGTCTCTGCTTCAGCTCTTGACTCCAGGTCCCTCTCTTGAATTCCTGCCTTTACTACCCTGGATGACGTAAGCCTCTCCAAGGTGCTTTTTGATCAGTGTTCTATCACAGCAACAGAAAGCAAAGCATGTAAAAAAATCCGTTTTACACAAAGAGAACATAATTGTAATATTATCTGGATAAATTACTCATTCCTAAATTGAAGAGAATATTTTAAAATTTCTAAAGATTCACTAACATAAGTTTGGGAATGTTATGTGCGCCAAAACTATTTGTGATAATACTTATATCCTTCTAACTTGTGTAGCCAGAATGGGTTTCTGATATGTTAATTCTGTATACTCATTTATTATGGCTAAGAAAACTTGAGTGAGCCTGAAAGGTTAAGTGCTTCTAATTATTCATAGACTAAGGTTAGAAACCAGCTAGTTATCCTTTTTCTTCAGTGCTTTCTGGCTCAACAACAGGACTAGAGGATAGCATAAGTATTCTGAAGTCAGTTTTTGCAGAACCTGCTCTCTGCAAAGCTTTCTGGACAGAGAAGAAGTTACTTGAGTATACCAAAGTGAGGAACTAGAAGGACTGTCATATAATAGGAGTCTAGAAGAACACACAGCACAACAGGGAAAAGATGGCTTCTTTTCTATAGTAGGGTAACTTTGAATATCTAAAGTGAATTTTTAAGCGTTTAAAGGCAAGACAAAGAATGAAGGATGTAATATGGCAATAAACAGGATTTTTTGTTTGTTTGTTTGTTTGTTTTTTTTGTTTTGTTGTTTTTTTTGTTTTTCGAGACAGGGTTTCTCTGTGTAGCCTTGGCTGTCCTGGAGCTCACTTTGTAGACCAGGCTGGCCTCGAACTCAGAAATCCGCCTGCCTCTGCCTCCCAAGTGCTGGGATTAATGGTGTGTGCCACCACCGCCTGGCTTTGATAGGCTTTTTTAGGCAGGTTTATTTTTGTATTTTAGAATGCATCAAGCCTGTTTGCAATTACTTTCTTAATGGTTCCTCTGAAAATTTTGTAGGAGACTTAAGGATTATTAATTACAGGTTGTAGTGATCAATTTGTCTTTTATTTTAGTGATTTTTCAACGTAATGATTAAGATTGTATTATATCAGTATCCAGCTAAGGGTTTTCAGATCCTAGGTATCCATTTATGACTCCCTCTAGCTAACTGTACGTTTGTGGACCTAGGACACAAAGGAAGATAATTTCAGGAAAATTTCTCAGGTAATTCTTTTTTACTTTGTACCCTTTTCCCATTTCCCAAAAGAGGCCTCAAAAGAAAAAAGAAAAAAAAAATCAAACTAAAATACTCTACCAAGGGAAAGTTATTTGTCAAGAGTTAGGTAATCAAGAAAGCTTTAAAGTAATGAATTTAAAGTGACTTTAACAACTGAAGTTAAGGGAGGCCGGGCATAGATAGCTCTAGTCATGGAGCAAGTGCTTGGCATGATCAAGGCACTGGATTTGGCTCTAAACATTCCCCACTCTAATCACCTTCAAATAAATTGATGCATTTGGTAGGAGAAAAGATACAAAATAATTTTTCTCAGGGGAGAATGGAGGTGGTAAAAATGGAAGTAGGTTATGTTTATAAATAGGTGAAATTTATAACGTAAATTTTGTGTAGTGAGTGAATTATAATACTAAAATGGTGGCCTTATGTAAATGTTATAAAGAAAAAAGTATTCAAACGTAAGTGCTTAAGAGACGATATCCTAGTTAATCTGTGAACAAATGAGGCAAAAAAAAAATCTACCTTAGAAATTTCATTTTGACTTGGAGAGGAGGATACAACTTAAAAATAATTTTAATATAAGTAAGCAAATTAAATGATAGGTGTAAAGTACTCTTGTAAAATAAAGCAGAGCAAGATAAAATCATTGAGTACCTGATGGCAATTTTAAATAGAGATTGAGAATGAGAATTCCCTTTCTTAAAGCTATAGTTGTTGTTAATGATTTCTTATATGTACACATGATTTAAAACAAAAGTATTTTTTGTTAAGTAATTTTCCCCGACCCTGCCTCCCCAAAGGATATGCATAAGTCTTTATTCCTGGAAGTTGTGAATGGGACTTCGGATAATTTCTGCATATTTTAATTAAGGATTTCAGGTGAGGTCAGTTTGGATCAGGATGAAGTCTCAATACAATGAATGATAAGTCACTTTAGAAGAGACTATAGGACATGCAGAGCATTTTTGACAAGCAGTGATTAAAGTTATCCAAGCCATAAGCCAGTTAGCAGACCTCGAACAGGTAAGGATTCTCTTTTTAAGGCTGTTGGGAAAATAAGGCTATGCTCCCACTTTGATTTTAGACTTTTGACCTCCAGAGTTGTGAGACCAATTTGGTGTTTTTGTTTGTTTGTTTGTTTTGTTGTGTTTCTTTGTTTTTGTTTTTTAACTTCATAAAGTCCCATACAAGGCCTTGAGCTTGCTATATAGCCAAGTATGATTTTGAATTTCAACATGTACAACCACTGGCTTATATGTTGTGGGAATTAACTCAGGACTTCCTCCATGCTAGGCATACTATCATTTGAACGATATTCCCAACCCAAATTCTTTTAACTCAGCAGATTTGTATCTGTTGGTTATAGCAGCACAAGAAAACGAATGCAGGCTCATATCATATATATTATTTTGTACCTTTCAGATTTTTACTGTGAGAATCTTTTTACTGGTATGGATAGACTTTTTCTTTATTTAAAGATTTATTTAAGTATGTGTTTGCCTACATGTATGTATGCATGTATGTATGTATGTACACCATGCACATGCAGTGTCCAAGGAAGTGAGAGGAGGGTGTCAGGCTGGTTTATGGAACTGGATTATAGGCAGTCTTGAGTCACTGTGTGGGTGTTTGGAACTAAACCTGGGTCCTTTGCAAGAGCAGCAAGTGCTCTTAACCATTGAGCCATCTCTCCAGCCCCAAGTTTTGTTCTTTTAAACAATTGCATAGTATTTTCATAGGATTATTTATGTATATGATATCCATGTATGATAAGTCTTACGTTAATCTTTGTAGTCCTGTTACAAAGAATCTGAGTTAAGCAGTTAAAAGGAGGAGAAGGGTGTTTGGTTTATGGTTGTAGGCTACGATCTTTTGGCTCATTTCCATTTGGGCTGTGGCGAGGCAGAAACGTCATAGTGGATGCATTGAAGGAGGAGGTGGTTACTTAATTCATGACATCTGAGAAGAGAAGCGAGCCAAGAAGAAACATGGTTCTTCTCTCCATTTTTAAGGTGTCCTAGTAACCTCACTTCCTATTACAGGCCCCATATGTTGAAGTTTTCACAGTCTACTGTAGTGTTATCACCAGTAGAAGGAACTAAACCTTCAGCTCTTGATTTTTTGGGGGGATATTTAGGACTAACATCATAATAAACATAGACATTTAGCTCATCACAGAATTTTAATTCTTTTTAAAAAAACCCATATTTTTGTTGATGCATCTTTTTAATTTGTATTTGCTTGAGGAAGAATCTTAATATACAACCCAGACTAGCCTGCAACTCTGTGTAGCTTAGATTGTCCTTGAACCAACAATCCTTCTACTGGGATTATACATATAATATACTAGGGTTGGCAGCACATTTACTTTTAGATCTTTGTTGTGTAAATGCATTTCTGCTTATTCAATTCTTAGAAAAAATCTTGACATATTCTGCTTAGTTTGCTTTCATAAAAAGCTCCTTTTTATATTCCTACATTCAGGTTGAGTGTTGCTCACTCAATATTATGAATCTTTAATTCCTAATCCTATCAGATAGATGAGAAACGGTGTATTCCTGGTTGGTTTTACTTTTTTCCAGTTAGTAGAGGAATTAAATTCTGTGCAATGCTTGACCATAGAGAAAGCTTTTGGAAAATGAAACTATTATAAAATTAAAGTATAAAAGTAAGCAATTGACAGTTATTTTTATTAGCTTAACCACATATAAAAATGCTATTATTTCTTCCTTCCTTCCCTCCCTCTCTCCCTCCTTCCCTCCTCATGTGTTCCCTTCTTTGTCTTTGCCCTCTCTCTTTCTGTCCTACTCTCTTCCCAAGATCCCAAATGAACTTCCTTTTATAATAATAATAATAATAATGGACTACCATTACTAAGGATATAACTCAGTGGTAGAACATGTGCATAGCTGTCTTAGGACTTCATTGCTGTGATAAGAGACCATGTCCAAGGCAACTCTTGTAAAGGAAAAATTTAGTTGTGGCTGGTTTATAGTTTCTGAGGTTCAGTCCATTGTCATCATGGCAGGAAACATGGCAATGTCCAGACAGACATGGTGCTCAAGAAGGAGCTGAGAGTTGTGCATCTTGATCTGACTGCAGCCAGGAGAGACAACTATGGATCACACTGGGCAGAGCTTGCCTTGCCCAGTGTGACACACTTGCCTTGCCTTCACAGTGACATACTTCTCTAACAAGGTGAGGGAGTGCCCTCATAGAGTTAGGGGGAGGGAGGATGGGTAGGGGGTTTTCAGAAGGGAGAACTGGAAAGAGGATAACATTTGAAATGTAAATAAAGAAAATATCCAATAAAAGAAAAAAAATTCTTCCTCTGATATCTTAGACTAATGTCTGCTGATCTTCACGTCTGTGAAAGGGCCTGGTTTTTAATAGCCTCTGCATATAGTTATTCTAATAAATAGTTTGCTTGTTCTAGAGTATTCTATGGGTTTTGTGAATTTCATTTAATTTTAAATATATTATGTGTGTGTATGTGTATGAGTGTGTGTATGAATGTTGTGGAATGCTACAGGATTCAAGCGATCATTTTCTGTACTTTTATATAGCTGTAATATATTTATACATTCATATTCCTACCCCTATTCTGTATTTATTTATCTATTTATTTACTTACTTACTTATGGTTTGTTTGTTTGTTTCAAGACAGGGTTTCTTTGTATAGCCCTGGCTGTCTTGGAACTCATTTGGTAAATCAGGCTGGCCTCAAACTCACATAGATCCACCTGCCTCTCTATCCTGAGTGTTGAGATTAAACTCATGTGCTACCACTGCCTGGCCAGTTTTACTTTGAGAACAGGGTCTTGCTATATAGCTTGGGCCAGCTTAGACTCAGTGTGTATTTCATTTTGTCCTTGAACTCATGATCCTTCTCTTCCTTCCAGTGTACGTGAGCTGGAAAAAAATTGTCTTTCTCACTTAAAAAAAGTCTATACAGAAGAAAGGGAATGAAAAATGATACTGCCTTAGTTAAATAAGAAAATTTAAAAAACTTTGGAATTGGCTATGCTATGACAGGTTACCTGATGAAAGCAAAGGAGTCAGTTTTTTAAAGTTTCTGTCTTAATATTAGGCTACTGTATATATAGTCATGGGATAATAAGGAAATGCACTAGACTTTTGTTTTTGTTTTTTGTTTTTCAGACAGAATTTCTCAGTGTAGACTTGGCTGGCCTCTAATTAACAGAGATCCACCTACATTTTCCTCTGGAGTGCTGGGATTAATGGCACATGCCACGACTACCTGGCTGACCAGTGTTTTTATATTGAAAAAAATTGATTTTCTGGGTAAACATTAAAAATACTTAAGATAATGTAGAAATAATCACAGCCAGGCATTATCTCCTTCTAAAACCAAGTGAGTTACTTAGGAATATAAAGAGACTGTTTTTTAAGAGTTGATTTCCCCATTTTTCCTGCTCCCTGCTTTTTTCCTGACAGTAGAAAGGAAAATATTCTTAATTACACCAGAAAATGATCAGAGCCAGGCATGGTAGTAGCTCATGCCTATAATCCTAGAACATAAGTTGAGACAGGAGAATATAGAGAGGACTAGGCCAATGTACAGTTTCTAGTGAGTTCAAGGTCAGTCTGACCTTCAGTATGAGACACTGTCATTAAAAACAACCAACCAACTTTTCTTTCTTTTACATTACCCACAAAATGATGAATTAGCAAATAATAGATTGAAGTCTTGAACTAGCTAGTACATAGGCAATAATTAACATGTTTTGCAAAACAGGAAGCTTAGTTCTGTTGGAATGTTTGTGTAGGCCAGTGATACTCAGCCTCTGGGGTCTCAACCCCTTTGGGTGTGTGTCCGTGTCCACTGACACTTTCACAGGGGCAGCTTGAGACCAATGGAGAACACAGATATATTATGATTCATAATGGTAGGAAAATTACAGTTATGAAGTAGCAGTGAAAGTAATTTTATGGTTGGGGGTCACCACAACATGAACTGTATTAAAGGGTTGCAGCATTAGGAAGGTTGAGACCCACTGATGCATACAAATAGGAAACAGTTTTCTTGATTTATCACTAAGACAGGTGTGGTTGGGTTGATACAGAAGCTAGGTAATAAAGATACTTACTTAGAGTCTCCATGGGAACATCATCTTTGTCAACACTTGTTCTTTTCAGCCCTGTACAGGTTTTTATGGGAAACTACAAGATTCAAATAATTTTCTGTGCTGTTTATATGGTTTAAAATAACAACTCAAAAAGATGGTTTCTTTATATATTTATTTAGTATTAGATGATATGAAACAGAATTCTAAGAAGAAAGGGTTGTACCTTGAGAGAATAAGAGGTCATCAAGAAAAATTAATTTTCAGTTATCTTAGGAATCAATAGATACTCGTGTGTGGCTGGGTTAGTCAATAGTCCTTAGGAATTGACTGAAACCTAATAGTATTAGAAGATGCGAGAGTTACAGGTTTAAGTACTGGCTTTGTTACTTTTCAGTTTCAGGCCATCACCTTCTTATATCCTCTATAAGTTAAATATAGTTAAAATTTTCTGTATATTATAAATGATAGCTGTGATTGGAGAATATATCTGAAAGTATTTTATAAGTGATATAGTTTATGTCAACTTCAAACAAATGTAGAAATACCTGGGTGTAGAAATGTCAGGACTGGTGAGATAGCTCAGGGATTAAAGAGCACTACTCTCTCAGAGGACCTGAGTTTAGTTCCCAGCACTCACATGACCACTCATAACTGTCATCACTGTAACTCTAGGTCCAGGGACTCCAATGCTCTCGTCCCAGGATGCTGCATGCATATGGTGCATATGGTGCACATAACTCACACAAACCACATACATACATACATTAAAAAAAAAGATAAAATGAAAACCTTTACAAAGGTTTCTAAAAACAGAGAAAATGTTAATTGAGAAGTTTCCTTTCTCAGATTGGCCTATGAACATGTTTATGATGCCTCCCCTCCCCTCCCCTCCCCTCCCCTCCCCTCCCCCTCTCCTCCTCCTCCCCTCCCCCTCTCCTCTCCTTGTTCTCTCCTCTCCTCTCCTTGTTCTGTCCTCTCCTTCTCTCCTTGTTCTCTTCTTTTTTCTTCCCCTAGACAGGGTTTCTCTGTATAGCCCTGGCTGTCCGGGAACACACTCTGTAGACCAGGCTGGTCTCAAACTCAGAAATCCACCTGCCTCTGCCTCCCAAGTGCTGGGATTAATGGCGTGCACCACCACTGCCCAGCTATGATGCATTTTCTTGATTGTTGATTAATGTTGGAGGGCCTGGCCCACTGTGGTCATGCCATCTTGGGCCAGATGGAGATAGACAGTAATCTCTAAGGCAAATAAACCCTTTCTTCTTTTGATCATGGAGTTTATCATAGTTGAAAGCAAGCTAGATCAGTGGTTCCCTTTTGTTAGGAGAAATGAGGAAAAAGGAAAAGAGATGACTATAAATTAGATACTTAATAATTCCAAATTTTGTAATTTCAAATAATGTTTTATGGTTTTGTGAAAGAGTATTGTGGTAGAATGGTTGATTATAGATGATGTTGACAATGTGTTCAAACTATTTCACTGTTTCAAAAGGATTTAAGCAAGAACTACAACAAAAACAAAATGAACAAGATCTGTGTTGTTAGTACATAAACATTTGTTAATAATGAGGTTTTTATATAATGTGCATTTCTTTATAAAGAAAAGTAATCTTGTGGTTGGTGAATGTGGTGAGCTAAGTAAGAATAGTAAATCTGAGGCTGGTATATAATTCAGAGGCGATCCTGTCTTCTCCCTAGAAAGAGAAAAAAGTAAAAATATAACTATGGGTATACGACTTGTGATAAATGAATATATACTTCTAACATTTCTTAAGACTGGGTATCTTTTCAGGGACTACAATCTGATGAGGACTTTTTGGTGTATTTATTCTATGTTCTTTTTGTATGGTTCTACATTTTAAAATATCTGGCTTTTGTGTATCATTCTAGGAAGTTCAAGTAGATGATGTTTGCCATTAATAAAAATAAGATACCACATCATGGAAATAGTCATTTTTGTTACTGATATTTGTAACAGAATGACTATTTATTTAAGCAAATGGGATATCATTAGGCTACTAACATTAGAATTGGAGTGTTAAAACTTTGGAGCCTCAGATTGGAGAAATGGCTCAGTGGGAAAGCAAGCTTGCTTTTTAGTTATGATCTCAATACCCACTTAAGAAATCTAAGCATCCCAGGTCTCACAGCCTGGCTCCAAGGGGGAGCCCAGACAGGAAGATAGCTGGTATTTTCTGGTTTCCAGCCTAGCTAAGGAAATAAAAGCTGCAGGTGGAGGGACCCAGCCTCACAGGAATAGATGGAGAGCGATAGCAGCATCATCTTGTGCAAGTATGGCATTTGATTCATGGCCTGGGTAGTGGTAGCACATGGTTTTAATCCCAGCACTTAGGAGAGGAGGCAGAAGCAGGAGGATCAGACTGGTTTATAGATGAAGTTCCAGGACAGTCAGAGCTACACACAAGTCCTGTCCTGAAAAAAAAAGAAGAAAAAAAAAGATATCTGATGCCCTACCCGAGACTTAGTATATTAAAATTAACCTTGGCTGCATAGTAGAATCACTTTAGGATTTAAAAACCTATTGATGACAGGCTCCTACCCCCAGCTAATGTTTCATTGGTATAGAATTTTAAAACTGTGTTAGTCATCTGGAGAGTCATAAACTGGAGAGTTTGCTATTTATGTAGTTAGAAGTGGCCTTCTGTTTTTGTGTTTCTAACAAGTTCTCAAATAAGTCAGATGTTTCTAATCCAGGGATCACACTTTGAGAATTTTGTCCTGATTAGGGATGAGGCCCACTTGCTTTATTTGGAGAATACATATTTTAAGTAAGTTTTAACTTACAAAGTTTTAAAGATAATTTAGCAATGTGTATTTAAGATTTCCTTCCTTCCTTCCTTCCTTCCTTCCTTCCTTCCTTCCTTCCTTCCTTCCTTCCTTCCTTTCTCTCTCTTTCCTTTCTTTCTTTCTCTTTCTTTCTTTCTTTCTTTCTTTCTTTCTTTCTTTCTTTCTTTCTTTCTTTCTTTCTTTCTTTCTTCCTTTCTTTCTCTCTTCCTTTCTTTCTCTCTTCCTTTCTTTCCCTCCCTCCCTCCCTCCCTCCCTCCCTCCCTCCCTCCCTTCTTTCTTTCTTTCTTTCTTTCTTTCTTTCTTTCTTTCTTTCTTTCTTTCTTTCTCTTTCCCTCTCCCTCCCTCTTTCTCCCCTCCCCTCCCCTCCCCTCCCTCCCTCCCTCCCTCCCTCCCTCTCTCTCTTTCTTTCTTTCGAATTTACTTATTTTTATGTATGTGAGTATGCTGTTGTTGTCTTCAGATAAACCAGAAGAGGGCATCGGATCTCATTACAGAGAGAACCACCCTGTGGTTGCTGGGAATTGAACCCAGGACCTCTGGAAGAGCAGTCAGTGCTCTTAACTGCTGAGCCATCTCTCCAGCTCGTATTTAAGATTTCTTGATGTCTTTTATGGTTTATAGTTTGTCTTTTTTAGCAGTGAGTAATGTTCTGTATTGTCTGATTATATCTTTCCAGGTAGCTACTGAAGTACATCTTTTTATTTATTTATTTATTTATTTATTTATTTATTTATTTATTTTTCAAGACAGGTTTTCTCTGTAGCCTTGGCTGGCCTTGAACTCATAAATCCGCCTGCCTCTGTCTCCCAAGTGCTGGGATTAAAGGCATGCGCCACCACTGCCCGGCCAAGTACATCTTGATTGTTGGCAAGTTTTAGCAATCATAAGTAAAACTAATACTAACTTTTGTACTTATGATCATTAGGGAAATTGCTGTATAGTATTTTGTTTTCTGTGTGCCTTTATTCAGTTTTTGGTCAATTTGACACAAGCCAGTGTCATCTAAGAAGAAACTTAAATTGGGAAAGTGCCTCCATTAGTTTGGTCTGTAAGTCTGTGGGGACTTTTTTCCCCTTGGTTAGTGATTGTTGTATAAGAGCCCAGGTACCATTCCTGAAGAGGTCTTTGGGTGTATAAGAAAATAAACTGGGAGTTAAAGAGATGGCTCAGTGCTTAAGAGCAGGGGGTGCTCTTTCAGAAGACCTAGGTTTAGTTCCCCACACCACATTACAGCTCAAAACTATCTGTAAGTCCAGTTCCAGCAGAAGTATACTTTAGTGGTGGTTGAGTTATGTAAATCATCTCATGTCTCTTTATTTTTTAACTATATCAGAAGTCACTGAAGATGTATTCATGATTTTTTCCTTTTAGATTTTGTTCTATGCTTGAATCAATGAGTGATTGTCTTTTCATTTCAATGCATTATTTTTAATTAAATTCCTACCTTAACAGACCATGTTTTTTCAGAGCTGTTCTTCCATAGTTTATCATAACGTTTTTTATTAATGCTCACTGGAGGTATAGTTTAGTGGAAGAATGCCTTGTGCTTGATCTCCAGTACTGGCAGTACTGAAAGTCTTTGTTAGATCTGGTAACAAAATCAAGTAAAAGAAATAAAAAGAAACAAAATAAGTCACATTGCTCAGTTTCCTAACAAATGATTTTCCTACCAAATCCACCAAAAGTATGTATTGCTGATGAACAAATTCAGTGAAGTGGCTCAAGTAAAAATCCCCACGTAACTCTTGAAGCTCTCACCTTTCTTACTCTCCAGCCCCCCTTAGCCCCCCTTCTCTCTTTTCTACCCCCTAACCCCCCATGTGGCCATGGTCAGTCCCTCTTTCTACCTTCTCTCCTTCCCCCTGCCTTTCTACAATAAAACCATAACCTTGCATTCGTAAATGTTTTCATTTGGTGACCTTGGGTTCATATATTACATTTTTAATTAATTAAATGGCGATTCTAGAAGTTTTCTTTTCATAGGTTTGGGAAAACTAAGAATTGTGTAATTATTTGCTTTTTATCACAGTTGTATTTTATGATTCTTTTTATCACAGTTACTATTATATGATTCTATAAAATAGAAATAATTGGTAAATAATTTGGCTAAAATCTTCAGGTATTAAGTTATTTAAAATTTCTAGAAAAGTATATGATGTATTCCAGTCATTTTTGTGCTACCAAAAAAAGCCATAATTTTAGCTGTTTTAAAAATGTTAAGTAGGATATTATACCTTAACAGGTAGAATTTTTTAGAGACTAAATTTATAAGTGTAGTTTTGCCAATAGTTCAAAAGATATTTTCTTTTTTGCTTTTTGCCATGTTAGGCAGCAAGACCAAGGCCTTGATGTGTTCTTGGCAAGTGTTCTGCTACTAAATTACACACAGTAGCTTTAAGATATTTTTTTTTGTATTGTAATGCAGCTCACATTGTGAGTAAAATCACTGCCCATGAGACTTAAGATTAAAAAAAATTAATCCAAAACTCTTATAATTTGTATTACTATTGACTAACTTGGTTTTTTGAGACAGGGTTTCTCTGTATAGCCTTGGCTGTCCTGGAATTCACTCTGTAGACTGGCCTAGAACTCAGAAATTGGCCTGCCTCTGCCTCCCAAGTGCTTGGGTTAAAGGCTGGAGCCATCACTGCCCAGCAATTTTTTTTTTTTAAATTGGATATTTTATTTGTTTACATTTCAAATGTTATCCCCTTTCCTGGTTTCCCCTCTGCAAACTCCCTATCCCATCTCCCTTACCCTGCTTCTATGAGGGTGCTCCCCCACCCACCCACCTACTCCTGCATCACTACCCTAGCATTCCTCTACACTGGGGTATCAAGCCTTCACAGGAACAAAGGGCCTCCCCTCCCACTGATGCCAGATAAGGCCCCTTCAGCTCCTTCAGTCCTTCTCCTATCTCCTCCATTGGGGTTCCTATCCTCAGTCAGATGGTTGGCTGTGAGCATCTGCATCTGTATTGATCAGAATCTGGCATAGCCTCTCAGGAGACAGGTTTTGTGTCTGCATGTGGGATGGATTTCCAGATGGGGCAGTCTCTATTCCACTCTATGTTCCTGTATTTCCTTTAGACAGGAGCAATTCTGGGCTAAACTTTTAGAGATGGGTGGGTGGCCCCATCCCTCAACTGAGGGGCTATGCCTAACCTTTGGATATGGTCTCCCTCCCCTTTTTGGGGTATTTCAGAAAGTGTCATCCCCATGGGGTCCTGAGAGGCTCTTGCTTTTTTGGCATTTGGGACTTTCTGGTTGCTACCCCCAGTTCCTCATCCCCCATTGCTACACACCTCTGTTCAATTTCCTGACCCTCTGTACATCTCCTCCATCTCTTCCCATACCTGATTCTGCCCCTTTCCCCTTCCCCCTCCTCTCTTCCTCTCAAGTCCCTCCCACTCTCTATTTGATTATATTGTTCCCCCTTCTAAGTAGGACTGAAGCATCCATTCTTTGGCCTTTCTTCCTCGAGCTTCATGTGGTCTGGGAGATGTATCTTGGGTATTGCATGTTCTTTGCCTAATACCCACTTATCGGTGAGTGCATACCTCGTGTGTTCTTTTGTGATTAAGTTACCTCACTCAGGATGATATTTTCTAGATCAATCCATTTGTCTGCAAATTTCATGAATTTTGAACTTTAATTTTTTTTAAGTCTTGATGTCTTATGTTCAAGCAGATTTTGTAGAAAAATAATAGAGCTTCTCTAGTTAATAAAAGCCGCAGTACTTTTTAATTACTTTTTACTAGCTTAAACAGTCTGCCTGGGAACTAACCATGCAGAGCTCTAGAACTCTCTATTAGAAGCATTTTGTATGGGTTTGTCATCTCAGGTCTCACATACTCATTTGGAGGAGTTTGAATTTGAGGCCAGCCTGGGAACGCAGAAAATTTGAGTTTTAAACTAACAGACAAACTCTGATAGTTGTTAATTTTTTTCTTCTCTCCTTTGGTCATAAATGTATTCATGTATGTCTGAACATTTGAGTGCTGGTGTATTTGTCTGTGTGTAGAGACTAGAAGTTGGTATTGGATATATTCCTCAGTTGCTCTCTACCTTATATTATTATTATTATTATTATTATTATTATTATTATTATTATTATTATTATTATTTTGCTGGAGTTAACTAATTCACCTACTTGGGTTCTTTCTCTGTAGTGCTAGGTAGGGATTATAGGCATGCATTACCTTGCTATTTACATGGGCAATAGAGAGCTGAACTAAGGCACTTTACCAGCTGAGAATCTTCCCTATCCTCATTAAATTTCTTTAATGACTGCAGAATGTTATATCTGTGACAGCCATGGAAGAGTTCTGTTTAGATCTCCCTTGAAAAACCTGTACCTTAAGGACAGACAGCTTTAGCTGAGATTCGCTTCAGATTTGCTGCATCATTCAGTCCAAGCCATGTATTCCCTGGGTAGCTTCTTTTCACTTACTGAGCATAGCATTAGCCATTTCTGCCTAATGTGGGACTTCTTTTTGGGCAGTCCAGAATGAGTTCCCTGTAAAATGGTAGTTGAGGACTGTACTAGTTTGAGGCTGTTTTTACTTAATTCTCCCTTTTTATTGCTGTACTTTTTATAGCTGACTGGCCTATGTCACAGCCTTAAGTTTTTTTGTTTGTTTATTCTCTTGTTGTTTCTCTTCTCATTCTTCCATAAACACTTCTCATGATATTTCTTTTACATACATAGCTTCGGTCTTGATTCTGTTTCCCAGAAATCATGAATCAACACACATTTTTTTTTTAAATTAAAATTTTAAGTTCTATAGTCAACGTTTTAAAAAAAATAACATAGAAATGTAAAAAAACAAGGACAGTAATCACTCTTTTCCAAGACTACAGAAAAGCTATTTAGAAATCCTTATTAGTAAACATTTGTCCTTATTTCACCTGTGTCCTAATTTTTGAACCTTTAGGTAGTGTCTATTATTCTTTAAGTGCTGAAATATAGGGAATTAGTACATTTAACATTCTTTAACTGTTCCCTCATCTTGTCACTTGTTCACATTAGTTATCTTTTTGACTCTGTGAAGGCTTATGTTTATAAATAGTTACATATTATATAATTATCTATAATTTATACTATGCTTTGAATAATTCTTTGAAAAATCAGTAATTGCTATTATAATTGTATAAATATAAATAAGCCCAGAACCAAGTAATTTGTTGAGACTTTGTAGAAGGAATGTAGTGCCTTCTGTTTTAGGTCTGTCAGGGAAATTGTCTTTTTCTAGGTGTTCAGCTTTCTGCACCCTATGCTATTACTCCTGTTGTCTATCAGTGCTTAAGAGCACAAGCTATATTTAGGTTTGAATGCCAGTAGCAACAGTTACTGACAGTGAGCTGGGCATGGTATTAAATGCTCGTAATCCCATTACTTGAATAGTGGAGGGAGGAGGTTTAGGAGTTCAAGACTACTCTTCCCTATAGTGAGTTCCAGGACCCATTTTATATGAAATGTGTATGGATCACAGAACTTCTTAGCCCTGTGGTAAGCAGCATTGGCACCTTTATTTTTTGTCCCCGCTGCTGCTACTTTGTATGTACTGAATCACATTGGCAGAAAATTTTAAGACAAGCAAGGAAACACAAGAAAAAGAAAAGACTCCCAATGTAAATGACAAAAATCAGTTACTGGTCATGCAATCTTAGGCAAATTAAAATCTTTAATTTTTGTGACTCAGTTGTTTTTATGCTAGGTTTTATAAATACTGTTACAAAGAACCATAAATGGAGTAATTTAAAAATGTCCATTTATGCGAGGCAATGGTGGCACAGGACTTTTATCCCAGCACTTGGGAGGCAAAGGCAGATCTTGAGTTCAAGGTCAGCCTGGTTTATAGAGTGAGTTCTAGGACAGATAGGGCTACACAGAAACCCTGTCTTGAAGAGTGTGTTTGGTACAGAACAAAACTGTCAGTTTATATCTCATCTTGTCCATTGATCTTTTCTTAGCATCTAGGAAGGTCTAAAGGAGTTAGCTCCTTTTGGAGGCTCTAGAGGTATCAGATTCCTTAACCACTCAGATTGTTGGCAGAAATGATTTCTGTGTGCCTAAGTATTCCTGAGGTTCTCTTTCTGTGTTGGATGTTGGTCTGGAAAAGAGATATTGCTCAATTCCTAAGGGTACCTGCAGCTTTCATTTATGACTCCTTTCATCTCAGAGCAATAAAGGGTAAGGTTCCTCTAAAGCTTCAAGTTTTTCATGTGCTTTTTCCTCCTGCATCTCTTTGATTTATTTGCTTATTTCCTCTTCTCTTCAGGGCCAGTGTGATTGATTATATTGGTTACAAAGATAATTTTCCTATTTTGATGTCTCCTGATCTTTTGCCATGTACTTTAATACATAACAGTAGCACAGGGGGCAAAAGATAAAGTGCCAAGTGCATCCTGAGAGGTTCTGAGATCTATGTGTTTCATAGACAACACGAGTCTACCTTGTCCCAAGGTCCCTGTAGGCTTTTTTTTTTTTTTTTTTGTTTTTTGTTTTTTGTTTTTTTTTTTTTGAGACAGGGTTTCTCTGTATAGCCCTGGGTGTCTTGGAACTCACTTTGTAGACCAGGCTGGCCTTGAACTCAGAAATCCGCCTGCCTCTGCCTCCTGAGTGCTGGGACTAAAGGCGTGCGCCACCACTGCCCAGCGGTCCCTGTCATTCTTATGACAACCCAAAGTCTCATCTAAATTACATAAGTCAGAAGTTTTAAATCTTATCTAAATATTTAAGTGAAATACGGGTGATGTTCTTGTAAGTATGAACTTGTGGAACAAAGAAAACAAGCTAACTTTTCCCAAAATACAGAACAGGGACAGATACAGATATGGTTCAAAAAGGAAGGGCAAAAGGAATTGTTAGTTCTAAGTAGTTTAGGAATCCAGCTGGAGAAACTCCACAAATTCCATGACTTAGGAGTAATCCTTTGTGATTTGCAGCTTTCCTCTAAATTCTCTTAACCACTTGCTTGTTCTAAAGTATGGGCGATAGCATTTGCTTCTTAGGATTGTTGGGGTATATAAGGCAAATTAGTAAGACCATGTTTGGCAGATAGTAAGCATTAAATAGCTTTATTATTAGCATCATTATTCATAACACCTGTCTGCCTGCCTGTCCGTCTATATGTACATTTCTCTGTATCTACTTTTAAAAGAGAAATATCAGCCATTTTATTCTCTTGCGTAGTTTTTATGTAGTCTTTATAGATAAAGTAGTTTCTCCTTTTTGGGGGATTTGTGTTTAGTGTTTGTTTTTTGTTTTGTTTGTTTGTTTGTTTTACCTTTGTGTAAAACTAAATAGTATCTTGCTCTTTCAAAACCAGGCTAGGAAATTGGCATACTAACCAAGTCAGCCAAAGGAAGAAAGGAAAGTATGATATAGAGCAGTGGTTGTTAGTTTGCTAGGGTTAGGTTATAGATTGGAAGCCATGCTTATTTATTCGCAGAAGCTTCATGGATAGTAGCTAAGGATAAAGAATATAGAGTCAGGCTGACTTTGAACAACTAAGTGAGATATTAGGTAAGTTTCTTTTCTGTTCCCCAGTTTTGCCACCAATAGAATGGAGATGGTAGTGTGTATACTTACGCCATTGGGATATGCCAATTAATGTGTGTAATTTGGTAGGAATCAAAAGATAATAGTATTAATACTGTTTTAGGTTTTGAGTTCAGTGTTTTCTCATATCCCAAATTTATGTAAATTCAGGGTATAGAAAGATGAAATAGAAGGGAAGTTTTTATACTGAGAGACCCCTCTCCCCACCACTATTTTTCACAATTTAGAGTCATAATATCCTTTGAGACAGGAATTTTCAAGGACATTAATACACAGTTCATTAATATACTTCAGTAAATGGGCCTTTTCAGGTTGTTATAAGATGCTAGGAACCAAACTAGGCTTTTCTATAGTAGCTTATTGCTAGATTTCTTTTTTAACAGTTACTTATATAAAAGTTTCTTATTATGGGTGCTTTCTGGATCTGTCTGATGTATAAATAATGACATGAGACTTCTGTTATAGTTCATAGCTTAGGCTTTTTGTTGGGGCTGTCTTCCAGATGCCATTTTAACTTTGCCCAACTCTTCTAGCCTATGACCCACCATGTAGTATCTCTCTGCTCCTGAGTGGTCTGTGTCTGTCTCCTCCATGTTCTCCTCTGAATTTCAGTTTACTTTATTCTGACTTGAACGATTCTCTAATTTCTGTTGTATCAATTACAACCTAGCATTCCATCTCTCTGTCCTCTTACTGGAAGTTCTGCCCTTCTCCTTCTTGACCCAGCTATTGGCTGTTAATTCTTTATTACAACCAGTCAGTAGTGAGACAACCTCCGATACATTCCTAGATTGCCTGTATGCATGTGAGGATGGACTAATGTTAACAAAATAGAGAACTGGCTATTGTCCATAGAAATGACAGTGATGAGAATCTTGCCAGCACTGAGCTCTTTGATGATACTGAACGAACAATTAAAAATAGAGACACACAACAATTTGAGGAAGGTCACTCCAACAGTTTCTCTTTGTCATCTTCATTATATTCCCTTCCTAAACTTCTGTTTTAGTAACTACAGTAGTCTCTAGCTGTTAATCCATTCTTTGAAGTTTTTGAAAATTTAAAGTTATAGTAATTATATGTAAATAGAATCTTCTGTCACATTTAAGTTTCTGGAGCTTGTTAATAAAAAGTTCTTTATCTAAATTATCCTGTTGGGAGTACCTCCCCTAACATGGTGAGCAATACCATGAATTTATGCATTCTGTTTACTTGAACTATAGAAAAATTGCTTTTTGAGGCTGTTTTTTGTTTTGTTTTGTTTTGGTTTTTCGAGACAGGGTCAGGCTGGCCTCGAACTCAGAAATCTGACTGCCTCTGCCTCCCAGGCGCTGGGATTAAAGGCGTGTGCTACCACGCCCGGCTGAGGCTAAGTTTTTAAATTGTGGACATTCACAAACTATTTCGTTGGCACTGTTTTGCAAAGAACAGGTTATGTTTTGGATGTTTCATATCCCCAGCATTGCAAAAATTATTCAAAGAATAAAGTTTTTTGTTACAGAGTTGAATAGTGACTGCTGATAAATCCTAGCTAGCTGTACGTCTTTTTTAAAAATCAGGAATCTATGGGAAGTGATCTCAATTATCAGTGAATTACAAAAATATTTCTTTTAAATAGTCCAATGTCTTGTGGTGTTCACATTGACCAAATATTGAAAAACATTTTGGTAAACCACATTTAGGCCAACTTTCTCATTAATATGGCTTCATGACAGTTTGACAGTATATTGTGGCATATGTTCATTCATTATCCTTGATGTTTCATTTGCTAAAAATAGTCCTAAAAATTCCTTAAAGCAGTTTTGTTCTTTAAAAAGCATAGTGTTCAACTGTCACATCTTATTAATTATAGGCTTCATTTTGAAAAATAAATCACAATAGAATTTTAGGTCAAGTGTATCAAATGTCCCTTTTGTTAAGAGATTGTTGCCTTTTTAAGGTAGTTTCTCTTTCATTTGGATAATGTGCTGTGTTGAGCTTTGGTTGTTAATTGATAGATGTGGTATCCTCTCTGTGAGAGCTTTTAAAATGCATAACACGTATTTCAGAAAGCAGCTGTTGCTATGGCAACTCTCGGGGTCACTTGCAGCTCAGCTTACATGATTGGCTGTTAATGGAGCCTAATATGCTTGAGAAGAGAATTGAGCAAATGAAAGAGGGTTTGAAGGAATCCTCTTAAACCACTTGAAGTTTAACAAAATAGCACTCAAAAATTTAACACTTATATTACTGTTACTCAGTTTTATATGAGTGATTTTATGAGTAATGACAAGTTCTGAAAAATAATTTTTATAAACTCTTAAGAATGTTGGAATCTTGTTACTATTTTCCCTCACATACTGTTGTTTAAAGAAACACAGCTGTCAGTCATGTTCTGCGCTCTACACTCAAACCTCTGAGAAGTTAATTGAATTGAGGCATGAGAAGGTTGTTAATTGTATGGGGCCAGAACAAGTAGTAAAACCAGGAATAGTGTCTACATTTAGTGTAGTTATGTGAATTAGGTTAGAGTCACTTTTTATTCAGATTCTTAAGATAGTTCCATGAATACCTGCCTCTCTTATGGGAGTGTTTGAATGGTATAGGAAGAGATGGTGCAGTGTACTTTGAATTTTGAGGTTGATACAGTAAACACAATTAAGCATAAGAATTTCTAGAAATTCTGTCAAGCTGGCTCAGTGGGCAAAGGCTCTTGCCACCAAAACTGATAACCTGAATTCAACCTCTGAGACCACCATGGTGGAGGAATAGTCCTTATTCCTACAAGTTGTTCTGTAACCCCCTCCAAGTGCATCATGGCATGGAGTGTGTGCACTTGTATCCCCCGCCCCCAGATGTAGTGAACAGTTTAAAAAGAACTGGCATAATGAAAATGAATCATGTAGAATGGCACCAGTAATGTCAACCTTGTTAAATGACAGTTTTCATCTGTGTCCACCTACTATCACTTCTATAACTACGGTATTAATAATAGAGTGTCTTGCCGGGGGGTGGTGGCGGCGCACACCTTTAGTCCAAGCACTTGGGAGGCAGAGGTAGGCGGATTTCTGAGTTCAAGGCCAGCCTGGTCAACAAAGTGAGTTTCAGGACAGCCAGGGTGTCTTCATTTTAGCTATTAGATAATAGTATATGTAATTAAAATTAGGTTGTTATTCAGGTGATGTTTGGAGAATAATAACATCTCTTCAGAAATTATTTTATTTTGTAAAAGTGACTTGGTTGTCTAGGGCAGAAGGTATTGGAAATAGAACTAAAATATGGGACTTATTATATCTGTTTCTACCTCTAGAGCTTTAAAAAATTGATTATACATATAGACCAAGACATTGAGAGACAGAGTCAGGAGGATTGTGAGCTTGAGGCAAGTCTGAGCTACATAACAAGACCCTGGGCTTGGGAATGTAATGTGCTCAGTGGTAGTATATGTCTAAAATGAACAAGACCTTGTGGCTTCCCCAGCATAAAAAACAAACAAAAGATTATGGTGTAGTGCTTAAACCGATGCACCAGATTTTACTCTGCTGGTATATTTTGTTATTTGATTTTTGACTTTGTTGTCAGAAATAGCAATAATTACCTTTGATTTATTAAAGAGATATTTAGAAATTTTTAATCATTTTGTTTTTAAATGGTACTGTTCAAGTGATTAAGTGATTCTACATCCTGTTCTACTGAGACAATAATAGAAGTACTAGATTATGTTGTTACCTGGTAAAATTAACAGTTCTCTTTGATATTAGGAAAAATAAAGTTCAAGAAGTTAACATTAGTCTTAGAGTGCTACTATTAGTAACATTTTAAAAAAGCTTATTCTCTCTCTATAGGAGTATACATAGAGTAGATCATTCTTTATATGTGCACTTACAATTTTCCCTCTATAGGCATTTCAACTTTAATTTTTCATGAACATTCTTTGACTTAATTTAGGTTTCTTTTTAGTATACAAAGTAACAGTCTTTTAAAAAGATTTATTTATAATTAAGTAATTAATTTGTTTTCCAAGACAGGGTTTATTTGTGCAATCTTGACTGTCCTGGAACTCACACTGTAGACCAGGTTGGCCTTGAACTCAGATCTACCTTTCTCTAGGATTAAAGGCATGCACCACAGCTGCTCAGTTTGATTTTACTTTTTAAGTATGTGTCTGTGCATATGAGTGCAGTACAGGTGCTAAAGGAGCCTATTAACGGCCGCTTGATCCTCTGGAGTTTAAGTAGTGAGCTGCCTGATGTAGGTTTTGGGAACTGAACTCCAGTCTTCTTCAAGAGTAGTACACTGTAAGAATATTATTATACTTAACTATTAAGCTGTCTCTAGTCACATTTTTTTAAACAATATTTTCAAACGTATTAGACCTTCATTGACCCTCTGATCCTCTACTCATTCTTCTCTCCTGAAATTTCCAATGGCATATAAAAATTTAAAAACCTGTCCAACCCCAGCATTTTCAGATGGCTCAGTGGTCAAGAGTACTGGATGTTCTTCTAGAGAGTCTGGATTTGATTCCTGGTGGCTCACACTGTAATCCCAGTTCCAGGGTCTCCAGTGCTCTGCTGCCCTTTGTGATACCTAGCATATGAGTGATCCACAGACATCTATGCAGGCAAAGCACTCATATACATTTAAAAAAAAAAAGAAAATTATTTTCAGGAGTAATTTCTGTTTAGTTATTAGATATTAAGTTATTTTCTCTACTATCTTAATATAAAATGTTCACTATAGGTGAATGTTTTATTTAGGCCTTCTATTGTTGTGATAAAACTCCATGACAATAAACAATTTGGTCATTGCTGAGGGAAATCAGGGCAGGAACCTGGAGATAGGAAATTGATACAGAAGCCAAAGAGGCAGTGCCGGGCAGTGGTGGCACACGCCTTTAATCTCAGCACTTGGGAGGCAGAGGCAGGTGGATTTCTGAGTTCGAGGCCAGCCTGGTCTACAGAGTGAGTTCCAGGACAGCCAGGGCTACACAGAGAAACCCTGTCCTGAAAAACAAACAAACAAACAAGCAAACAAACAAACGAAGCCAAAGAGGCACGCCACTTACTGACTTGCTCCCAGTAGCTTGTAAAGCCTAGTCTCTTAACACCCAGGGTTCTACCTGCCCAGGGGGTTGCATCACCCACAATGGAGAAGGCCCTTTTATATCAATAACAAATTGAAAGACTTGCCTACAGTCAGTTTTTATGTAGGCTTCCCCTCACCTCCCAGTTGAGAGTCCCTCTTCCCAGATAACTCTAAACTTGTGTCAAGTTGACAAAAAACTAGCCAGGAGAGTGAAAAAATTTTAATTGTAAATATATATGTCTGCTCATGGGTCTATCTTTGATTACCTTTATTGCTTTCTTTAATTTTCTTGCTGTACGCACACATCTAAATAGATAAATATCTGCATAGTCCTTTTGGTGTTGCTCATATTTATGTGCTTTTAGGGCTAACCACTTGATATTGGATAATTTGAGGTTAATTCCTGGGGAAGACTCATTTTCCCTCTCTCAGCAATCATTAATTGCTTGTAGCTTTTCATATAGGGAAGGTTGTGAGATGTCCCTTATCTATGTCAGCATGCCAACTAGTGTCCTTGTTCAGGTCTTATTTAGGCAATAATGTTGACTTTTTATGGGTGCAGCTTCCCTGTCGTTCATTCATATATGCATGTATGCATGTATTCATATATGCATGTATGTATGTATGTTCTGGTACTCTACCTCTTACAGTCTTTTCACTCCCACTTCTGCAATATTCCCTAGGCGCTAGATATAGGGCTCTGTTGTAGGCCTACACACCCCATGGTCTGTTTTTCTCTGTGTTTTGACTAGTTCTGGCTTCCTGTAATGGTTTCTTCTACTGCAAAAAGAAGCATCTTTGTTGAAGGTTGAAGGTCACACCCATCTGTGGATGTACGGATAAATATTGATGATACAGAGATTATACTGTTTTTGGGAAAGTGGTTGTAATAGGTTTTTCTCTAGGTTCTATGGCCTCACTAGTCATGGATAGTTTGCTAGGCCAACCTGGGTCATGACACTTTTGAGGTTTTGATATTGTGCATATCAGATATTTGCATTATGACTCATAACAATAGCAGAATTATAGTTATGAAGTAGCAGTGAAATAGTTTTATGATGTTTGGTGTCACCACAACATGAAGAACTGTATTAAAGGGTTGTAGTATACGGCAGATTGAGAAAAACAGGCAGGTTTAGAATGTCAAGCAGAAATTCCTTCCTGTTGTATGGGCCTTACTTCTAATTAGACAGCTGTTATCACTAAGCTAAAAGTGTCATAGTTTCACCTTTGTGGGTATCATGTTTTGCTGGTCTTTGTGGCTTCTGGGTGTCACAGCTAAGAAGGACTATTGATTGCTCTTTCCCTCGGCAGCTTGCTGGAACCTTCAGTACTATGAAAGATGCAGAAGAGGAGATTTAGGATTACGATCCAGCTTAGATCCTCCAAGTCCTGTGTCTTCAGCAGCAGGAACTTACCTTAAAATTCTGGGAGAAAACCAAGGGCAACAGTATATTTTTGGAAAGCTTACTTGTCTTCCTCTGACCAACAACATGAAAGGAGGTTTCTTGGTACTGGGAATTTTGCTAGGTAACCTGAGGCTCTTGGAGGGAACTTTATCAACCCCAAGTGTTGTCATTTCATTTGATAAGTAAATATGTAATATATACATGCATGCATGCATATTAACACTATACATATTAGATGTAATTTTAGGTTAACAAACCATAATTCACTGTGATTTTTTTTTTCAGACATCCTCTTGCCTCTGTTGCTCTCCCTCCCACCTTCCTCATTGAGAGCCTCCCTCTCCCCCATTTCCTCCTTCAAAGTACCTGTGTTTGCTACTTCTCTCCAGAGCTTTAATCCCTGCCTCAGCATACTTCCTCAGTCAATAAAAGTCATTTATTAATTTTGAAAATTATTGCTAGGAACCACAAATAAGAACACACAGTATTTTATTTCTTTCTAATCTTGGGGTACCTCATCAATATATTTCCTGGTTCCACCCACTTACCTGCAAATTTCATGATTTCAGTTTCTTTACAGCTGAGTACTATTTCATCATATATATCTACCACATTTTAATTATCCATTTGTCTATTGGAGAACATTTAGTTTTTTCCCATTTTGTAGCTATTGTGAATAGAAGAGTTATGACCATGGCTGAGCCAAGTATCTGTAGCGTAGGATGTCAAGCCCTTTCAGCATCTGCACAGTAGTGGCATAGACGGGACATAAAGTAGATTTAGTTTTAACATTTTGAGATTCCCCACACTAATGTCTCCTGTGGCTGTACCAGTTTGTTTGCAATCCCCCCCCCCAACAGTAAATGAGAATTACCTTTTCCCTTCATCCTTGATGGCATTTGTCAACAGTTGTTTTCTTGATCTTAGCTATTTTGACTGGGATAAAATGGAAATTTTAAATTAGTAGTAATTAGAAATTCTCCAGTTGGTTGGAGTGGAATATTCTTTAGATATTGGGTTTATCTGATTTATAGTGTCATTCATTTTTATTTATTTATTTTGGTCTGGACAACTACAGAAGAAAATGAGGTAGTGAAGTTACTCTTACTAAGTTAAACATCTTTAATTCTTGTAGTATGCTTTTTAATATTGAGCTTGCCAGAGTTTGATGTATGTATTTTAGATTGTATTTTCTTTATTAATTATTGTTTCCTTGATTGCAAAGATGTGTCCTCCCTGCCCCCTTTTAATCTCTTTTGATTAGCTTTGTTTTAAAGTTTATTATGATACCAACATCTGCTTGCTTTCTGATTCTATTGGCTTGGAATACTTTTTTCTTTCCTTCTGTTTGCTTTAAATCTGAATATTTTGTAGAGAGCAGAAAGATGGATTTTGTTTCTTAGTCCATTCTGCTAACCTTTGTCTTTTGATTCAGGAGTTGAGGCCAGTAATATACAGTTAATGGGGCTGAAGAGATGGCTCAGCTGTTAAGAGCAATGGCTACTCTTCCAGAGGACCTGGGTTCAATTCTCAGGACTCACAGGGCAGCTTACACTTAATCTGTAACTCCAATTCCACATGATTTAACATCTTCACACAGACATGCAGGGAAAACACCAATGAACATTAAATTAAAAAATAGTTATTATGGAAGGGCATATTGATTGCAGCTATTTATTTATTTAAGCTTTTTGTGTCTTTAAACTCTTGGAATTCTTCAATGAAATTTATGTTCTTTGTGTTCTTAAGTTCTGTGTCTTGAAGTTCATTTAGATAATTGTCATTGGGGAACATTTTTATGAGATTGGTAGGTTTTGCGTGTCTAGGTCTTTCATATTGTTTATATTTTTATAAGGTGACCTGTGAATGTGGACTTCTTTCATTGGGTGTATGTTTGATGTGACCAAAAAATGCTGCTTCAGTCTAGGCCAGCATAAAGGTTGTGCAGCTGAGGCAAAACCTGAGAGTTGTGGATTGCACTGGCAGAAGAGGTTCTAAGGATTTATCAAGCTGGATACCTGTAACAGATGAGTTTCCTGGGCTGGGCCTGGGTCTGTGCCAGGCGTGGTGGCTGCTGTATCTCTGGTAACAAGAAGGACTTCATTTGATAAGCTAAAAGGTGGGGCTCTGGTCTCAATTCTCAATCTGTAGCTTAGAGTAGTCTTGAATTTGTGATCCTCCTGCCTCAATCTGTAGAGTGCTGGGACTACAGTAATACTACCAGAATGCATTGCCCCAAATTAATCTCTTTTCATAGTCACTATAATGTACTTCATCTAGTTCAGTTGCTAAGGGCTCCCAGTATATATTTCTTAGACACATGACTTCTGTTAACTTGTTAATAGCATCTTGCTGGAGTCCTTTCACAGTCCCGATAGTCCCATCACAGTAGCCTTCTCACTGCCTTTATTGCATCCAGGCTTAACCACTCTGGAAACCTGGTAGTGAAACAATAATCCCAGATCCAGTTGGAAAACTGAAGTATTTCGACAAGCTGAACTGAAAAGTACTTCAGTTATGATGTTTGGACCTTCTCAAAAAGGTCATTGTGTTATTACCATAAAAAAAAAAACCCACTCTGTCTCTATACTTTTACTCGAGTATTTGTAAAATAGAGCTTCATTATATAAAATGAAGTGTTACAAATGGCTTAAAAAGACATTAAAGGCCTTTAAAAAGTGTTTCTGTAGGTTCTGAATGTGTATGTAACATTTCAGCAATGTTACTGTCTTGAGAGATTACATTCAGGTCTGTATAGACCTAAAGAATTTGTTCATACTACATATGTAATATTTGTTTGTTGTGGTAAATACATATAATTAACTAAAAGCAAGATATAAAGATTAAAAGAATTTCACTGTTTAGAAATAGTCAATTCTATTTTAAATTAAATTTTATTAATTATTTTGGTGGTATATGCTCTTGCCCTTGTGTGTGTGTGTTTGTGTGTTTATAAAAGGACAGTGGAAGTTAGTAGTTCTCTTCTTTACTAAATAGGTCTCAGGAATCAAACTGAGGTTACTTGGTGACAATTTTCTTTACTTGCTTAACAATCTTGTCAGTTTAGTGTCAATTTTAGACTGTGCTTTATGTTGTGCTCCTTTAGTCTCAGCATTTGTGAGGCAGAGGCCATCTAGGGCAATACAGTAACACCCCACTTCAAAAGAAAAATACAGAAGCATTTTGTGTATGCAGGTATGCGCATATCCATGGGAGGATAGAGGAGTCAGATAATCCGAGCTGGAATTATAGGTAGTTGTGAGCCATCCAATGTAGCTGCTGGGAGTTAAACTCGGGTCTTTGGAAAAACCAATATGTACTCTTAACTGCTGAAGCATCTGTTTAGTCCCAGTTATATTAGTTTTTTATGAAGGCAAATTTTAGACATATTTGTATGGGTGTGTGTGAACTTGTGCATGAGCTTGCACACATGTGTGTGCATGTGTAAATTCCAGAGGTCAGTGTTGAGTGTCCCTTTGATTGTTCTCCACCTTAATTTTTTGAGACGGGATCTCTCTCTGTATCTGGCATCCCTTGATCCTGATAGGCTGAATGGTCAGTGAGCTCTGAAGATCTGCTTGTTTCTTTGTCCCCTGTACCAGCCATGACCCCTGTACCTGCCTTCAATAAGAATGCTGGAGGCTGGAGACTGAAGACATTACTCAGTTGTTAAGAAGACCCAAGTCCAGTTTCCTGAACCACATGGGATATAAGTGAAGCTCCAGTGGACTGGACGCTGTAGACACCCATATTCATTGCCAACCCCCATATATATACAATTAAAAAAAAAAAGGATACTGAGTATGTAAACTGATGTCCTGGTGTTAGTATGGCAGGTACTTCAATGTCTAAGCCATTTCCCCAGCCAGGAAGCATGTTTTTGAGTAAAAGAGCCTATGTAGTTTTATCAGGGTTTAACAATTACAAGCTCACAGCTAATAACTATTTTCCTTATATACCTTTGCCATGTATGAATTTGAAGCAAATCCATGTCATACTATGAATAAAAGTAATGGTATATATTGAAGTTGGCAAATACCTCTCCAAAAGCTCATGTGTTGAATTTTTGTGTTTGTCAGTGAGAAGGTTGCAGTGTGATTAGCTTATGAAAGAGAGAGCTGAGTGTGATATTTGATGGTAAGGCTGAGTTGGAGGGGTTGAATTACTGGAGGAAAGCTGCTGTCTTACTTAGGGATACTAATGCTGTGATGAAACACCATGACCAGTAACCTGGGGGAAGAAACAGTTTATTTGGCTTATGCTTCCAAGTCACTGTTCATCATTGAAGGAAGTTAGATCGGGAACTCAAGCAGAGCAGGAACCTGGAGGCAAGAACTGATGAAGAGGCCATGGAGAGCTGTTGACTGGATTGCTCCTCATGACTTTCTCAGACCCCTTATAGAACCTAGAACCACCAGCCCTGGAATGGCCTCACTCACAGGGGACTGGGCCCTCTCCCAGCAATCACTAATTAAGAAAATGCCTTATAGGCTTGCCCATAGCCAGATATTTTGTAGGCATTTTCTGATTTAGACTTCTTCCTCTTAGATGACTTTAGCTTGTGTCAAAAAAGTAGCCAGCACATTGTCTTGAAAGGTGTTTCTGTCCTCAGCCTCTTCCTCATGCTCTCTGTGTTTGCTGTCATGATGTCCACCCTACTATAGGACCATAAAGAGGGTTAACTATGGACTAGAACCTCAGAAATTGTGAAGCAGAATTTGCTTCTGTAGTAGTTTATGTCAGTTTTAAAATTTGTTTTTTTCTTAGTCAGGATATCTACATATTAGACCATGATGGCCAATAATGTATACCCCCTCCTGTTTCAGTCTTTTGAGTGGTAGTATTATAGATATGTGCTACCTTGTCTGGCTTTATCTCAGTTATTGTGCCATAGTGATATAAAGCTGGGTAGCATATCTGTTAAAGATAATTTTAGGAAATACTTTCAATAATTCCTTAATGTTTTAAAATATTTTTTTAGAGACTTTCCAGTAGGAATGTTATTGGAGTGGTTGCTTTAAATAGTGAATATGTGTATTTCTTTAGTCAGTAAGAATGAGAAAGGTCAGAGCAAACTATAAGCTGGGTTTTGTTTTTTTGTTTTTTTTGTGTCAAGGGAAACTGATAGTGCTGTGTTTAGCAAGGGTAGAGCATTGACAGCCTTTATATATTTTAAGGCATCTTCAGTAGTTCTGCCTGTTTAGGGAAGGAGTTAGAGGAGAATGATATAATTAACTCACAGGGGCATGGAATAAGAATAAAATAAGAGGTTGCTCCATTTTCTGAAGTCATAACTGAAGGCTTGAATATTCAGACTGAAATTTGTAGTGGTATCAGTTTTCAAGGTTCTGATTCTTATAATATTGCACACTAATTGTTAAGGGATAATGTGGGCCTAGTATAGGCTTAGACTTTGACATGATAGGCAATATAGGATGATCAAGGCTAAAAAAGTTAATAAGGGAGTTAAATGGATCATTTATTTGTAGACTTACTAAAAATGATATGAGAAAGTTATAGATAATAACTGAAGTTCATGTCTGTATATTTGCATATAGTATATATATTCACATTCACATGATAGACACACTGTATAGTTGTAAGAATTGAGACATAAAGGGTTTGATGAATTTACCATTTTATATATATAGGTCCTCATTAAACTTAGTTGTGTTAAAGTATAGTTATATAAATATGTATTCATTGTATAAGCTCTATCAGCGAGATCATAGCTGTGTATTTCCTAGTACAGTCATTTTGGACATTTCCATGAATTTTTATGCTTTCAAAGTTAGTGAGCTTAGTGCTGGGTTCTGCTAGAGAAACAAATAGTTCAGTCTTGATCAGGAGCATGATTGCCTTAGGCAGCTGGCAGACATGGAGCTACAGTGAGTCGAGTTGAAACTATGGTTGACTTGGGAAATTTATACATATACCTTATATAACTTTTTTTTCTACACTAAGTTTCAAAACCCGTTGGCATTTTGAAAAGCCTTTTTATTGGGAGAATATGAACAATGATGTTAACCTTGTCTAAAGATCCCTCTCCCAATTTTCTACCAATTGTAGAGCATATTTAATAGTATATACAGAACTATCATATATATCATTGCAGCTTCATACTGTTGGAGTAGCTTGTCTTTACTTAAGCTACACTGGTTGAATGTTGGTACGTTATATCTTTTAGAACTGTGGGTAGAACCAATAAATTCAGTTATTACTGGTCTATACAAATTTAAATTACCTAGTAAAATTGAAATAGTTCAATAAAATTGTTTCTAAACTGAGGAGTCATGCCAAGGAGATGACTCAGCAAGTAAAGCCCTTGCCATGGAAACCTGATGACTTGACTTCTATTTCTGGACTTTAGGGGTGGAATGAGAGAACTGGCTCCCCAAATTGTCCTTGACATCCTCACTTGCACATGGCATGCACACATGTGTGTGAACAGCAGGCATTCTATGTAAAATAAAAGTAATTAAAACCAATAAAATCTCTAAAGTTTATCTAATAATTTCAAGAGTACTAGGCCTGAGAAGTATCCACGTTGTACTTTTGACATACAGCTTTGTTGCTAAATTAAGGTATTACTTGCTTTCTATTGTAAAGAATATTCTGCTTTGTCCATTAAACATGTCCTTCAAAACTCAGCTCAAAATGTCATTTCTTTGGAAAGTGAGTCTGTCCTTTTAAAATATCTTATCACCCAGCATTGACATCATTTGCAACCTAAAATTGTTTCATTTATTACTTTTATTGTTTACTCCCGTGAATGAGAGGAAATTTGTAAAACCAAGACTATTTTCTAATCTATTTACTATCTTGTTTTAGCACTAATTAAAAAATGCACAAAGGTAACATACATTGCTCAACATTTCTTATGATTTTAAGTAAGTGCTATAGGAATATTATTGCAAAAACATTTGCTGAAGTCTTAACTTTCACCCCTCTATGTGTGACCTTATTTAGAAGTACAATATTTGCAGTTATACTCCAGTTAATTAACATAAGATGTTAGTTCAATAGTCCCAAATCTCTATAATTGCTGACCTTTTATGAAGCAAAAACAGTGGTATCATGTTAATACATAGGTACCCTTTTCACAGAAATTTCTGTTTTGTGTGCGTGTGTTTATGTTACATATCCAAGCCTTCAGAGACCAGAAGATGTTGGATTCTTTGCAGCTGGTGTCACAAATGGTTGTGAGCTGCCCAAGATGGGTACTGGTACTTAAAAACCAGGTGTCTGTACAGCTCTGTATTTTTTCTTTTAATATAATAGGGGTTGTTTATGTACTTTTGAAGTAATTTCTATATGAAAATTTAGGACTATATGTAATTACTTATTTTGATGAGGGCTATCCTCCATTTTCCTGAGTGTGGCGAATATGCATGTGCATGCATGCTTTTGTGGACATGGCCAGCCTTCCTAGTCAGCTGGCTACGGGGATCTTCTGTTTAAAACTTTCAAGATTGGAATTCCAGGCATGCTATCACTTAAACACCAGACATTTATAGAAGGTTCTAGGGATCCAAATTAATACTAGTGCTTGAACACTAAGCTATATCAGTTAATCCTGAGGGCAATTAAAAAACAAGTTTTCTCTTTTTTTAGAATCTCTGTAAGAGTAGATACCTGTTTTAGTTCAAGAACATAATGGAATATTTTTATATTTTCCATGTATAATCATTACATTTGATGGTAGGTTTTCTTAATTAGGCTGTTAAATTGCCAAACAGTTTTGATTTATGAGTAGGTAGATCTGTTAGTAAAATAATTAAAAGGAAGTATTATTTCCTAACCCCCACTCCCACCCCCCCAGTCTTTGGAGATATTTAGTGGTGATTTTGGAATTTTTAAAAACCACAGCAAATTACTTTTATTAAAATGTAGGGAAACATTCTTGCAATTTTGGTGGGCAAGCCTGTTGGTTTTTATTTGCAAACATTTTTCATGTATGCAATATAGGGTGTTACAGTGTAAAAGAAGTTAGTATCTTGAGGTTTTATTTTTATTGTTAGACAGGCTGTTGATTTTTTTCTCATTGATCTTTAATTTAGAATAGTCTACTTAATCTGGTGTGGAGAATTTTCTAACCTTTCCTCCTCCATTTTGATGGATCACTGTCTCAGCCCTTGTTTATGCCCTGTGGAAAACCCTTCTTGATCTTTGTCATTGCTTTAGCTAGTCACCATCACTGAGAAGCCCTTTATTTATTTCATTGAGTACTTTCCTTACACACACATGCAGTATGCTTATGGGGCATGCTGTTTTGATGCATATATTACCAAATCAGGGTAATTAACAGATCCATCACCTCAAGCATTTACAGTTTTATTATGGTGATAACATTGAAAATTACTCAAGATGTTTTAAAATTTTCCGTACAGGGGCTGGTGAGATGGCTCAGTGGGTAAGAGCACCCGACTGCTCTTCCGAAGGTCTGGAGTTCAAATCCCAGCAACCACATGGTGGCTCACAACCATCCGTAAGGAGATCTGACTCCCTCTTCTGGAGTGTCTGAAGACAGCTACAGTGTACTTACATATAATCAATAAATAAATCTTAAAAAATTTTTTTTCCCGTACATTACTGTTAACTAGACTACCTTGCATGGTGTATGCATACCACATTTTCTATATCGATACTTCTATTTATAGACAATTAGGTCAACCGAGTTTCGATATCTTTTTGCCGTACTGAATTTTCTTTCTCTTGGATATATACTCATTGGGATGACTCGACTGTGTAGTAGTTTGGTTATTCTGGTATGTGTGTTACAGTTTTCCATTGCTATACTAATTTATAGCTGCATCATTTTCTTTCTCCATATCCTTGCCAGCATGAATTCCTTTTATCTTTATTTTGATAGCTAGTATCATTAAAATGAGCTGTGGTAGTTTTGATTCACATTTCTTTCATGAGTAGCACACTTAGTTATTTTACTCAGATGTTTAAGAAATTTTATTTATGATAATTATAACATTGAATAAGATAGGAAAAAATTACCTGTCCATAGGAAGTTAATTATTTTATTAAGAAAAAAAGACATTTGTGAAAAAGGAAGATGCATTGCATAAATCCTTACAAAGATCTTAAAACAACTGCTGTTTTAACTGTCATTTTCTACCTTTAATCAGTTAAAAAAAAATCCCTCCCCTCCCCCCTCCCTCCGTCCGTCCGTCCGTCCTTTTTCTGGTTTTTCAAGACAGTGTTTCTCATGTATCCTTGGCTCTCCTGGAATTTACTCCTGGAATGTATCCACCTGCCTCTCTCTCCCAAGTGTTGGGACTAAAAGCATGCACCACCATCACCACCCAACTCCTTTTTTAAAGAAGAAAAAAATTATCCACATTAAATATACTGAAATTTCATTTACTTAATATGAGCTTTCTAACCTCTTTGCATTTGTTTTTTTTTTTTTTTCATTTTTTTATTAGGTATTTATTTCAGTCACATTTCCAATGCTATCCCAAAAGTCCCCCCCACACTCCCCCACCCTCCCATTCCCACTTCTTGGCCCTGGTGGTCCCTTGTACTGAGGCAGATAAAGTTTGCCGGACCAGTGGGCCTCTTTCCACTGATAGCCGACTAGGCCATCTTCTGATACATATGCAGCTAGAGACATGAGCTTCGGGGGGGGGGGGTACTGGTTAGTTCATATTGTTGTTCCACCTATAGAGTTGCAGATCCCTTTAGCTCCTTGGTTACTTTCTCTAGCTCCTCCATTGGGGGCCCTGTGATCCATCCAATAGCTGACTGTGTGCATCCACTTCTGTGTTTGCTAGGCCTCGGCATAGCCTCACAAGAGACAGCTATATCAGGGTCCTTTCAGCAAAATCTTGCTAGTGTATGCAATGGTGTCAGCGTTTGGAGGCTGATTATGTGAAGGATCCCTGGGTATGGCAGTCCCTAGATGGTCCATCCTTTCGTCTCAGCTCCAGACTTTGTCTCTGTAACTCCTTCCATGGGTGTTTTGTTCCCAATTCTAAGAAGGGGCAAAGTGTCCACATTTTGGTCTTCGTTCTTCTTGAGTTTCATGTGTTTTGCAGATTGTATCTTGTATCTTGGGTATTCTAAGTTTCTGGGCTAATATCCACTTATCAGTGAGTACATATTGTGTGAGTTCTTTTGTGATTGGATTACCTCACTCAGGATGATGCCCTCCAGGTCCATCCATTTGCCTAGGAATTTCATAAATTCATTCTTTTTAATAGCTGAGTAGTACTCCATTGTGTAAATGTACCACATGTTCTGTATCCATTCCTCTGTTGAGGGGCATCTGGGTTCTTTCCAGCTTCTGGCTATTATAAATAAGGCTGCTATGAACATAGCATGTGTCTTTCATACCAGTTGGAACATCTTCTGGATATATGCCCAGAAGAGGTATTGCAGGATCCTCAGGTAGTACTATGTCCAATTTTCTGAGGGACTGCCAGACTGATTTCCAGAGTGGTTGTACAAGCTTGCAATCCCACCAGCAATGGAGGAGTGTTCCTCTTTTTCCACATCCTCGCCAGCATCTGCTGTCACCTGAATTTTTGATCTTAGCCATTCTGGCTGGTGTGAGGTGGAATCTTAGGGTTGTTTTGATTTGCATTTCCCTGATGATTAAGTTGCTGCCGCTTTGCATTTATTAAGCACTTCTTCCTGAGTACATAAAGATTGGTGAGTTTTGTACAGGTTCCTATGTCTTTACATGTTAACTAAAGTGAATTTTTTTTTGGGAGATAAAAATTTCTAAAACTGTTTGGTTTTAAATTGACTGTATCTAATTACCAAGCCAAAGACATTGCAAGAAAACATCATATCTTGATGATTCAATCAGTCATGGGTCATCCAAATACAGGACTTACAAGTCACAATAAAATAACCTTTTATTTGTATTTACCCACTGAGCATCCCCACATCCTTTTTAATTCTTTCAGGATCTTCCCTGACTTTTGTCATTTTGTTTGATTATATCCACATTGTGTTCATTGACCTTTTTAGATGTTTAGATTTCTGTTTTTATTGACAGTGGAATTTTTCTGTCATAAAGTCTCCAATTTTCTTTGTTCTCAATGTCTTCTTGGAGATAGTTGGAATGTTTGTCTCCTGTATGCAATGTCTGTGATTCTTTAAGGAATTTTTTTTAAGTGAAAATGGGTCCTTCATTTTATTTTAATTATATCTTGTAATGGTTTTTATTAAAATCTTAAATATTGAATTCTGTAAATTACCCCAGCCTCACGGTTTTGATGATGGATGTCTACTAAGGGTTATGCACGGTATTTTTCTTAAACAAAGATTATCTTTCTTATTGGTGGTCAGATGTTAATCCTGATTAACAAATAACTAATATGACAGGTTTCACTGAAGACGTGAAATCAAAGTGGAAAATAGGTTTTGTTTATAAGTTGGTTTATTAGCCAAAATATTCATTGTTTCAGTATGTTGTTCACTTGTGGGTCTGTCTGCTTTTATCTTGATTGACATTTTACTAACACAAACTTAAGCAGATATTGAGAGATTCCAGTTTATTCTTTTCTTTGACATCAGGCAGGTACCCAGTTCTGAGCCTGCATATGTATGTAGATAATAATTCTAGAATTTTTGTATTCAGTTTTTATTTCTGAGCTTGCCTTTTTGGTTGTCTGCTGGTCATTTCACAGTCTAGGGTTCTTGGACTTTTTTCAGTTGTCCCTCTGTTTCAGAAAATTTATTGCTATGTAAGATAGACATACAAACCAAACATTTGTTGATAAATAACTTATAAAGAAATATACTAATTTTTATATATACATTTAATTTTAAGAAATATATTAAATTTTAATATATACATTTAAATAGAAAACCAAGTTTACGTAATTTATGTAAAGGGTCTTTATTTTTACATGATAAATTAAATCTTAGGTGAAATTCTGATTGAGGGACCAAAGCATGCTTTATGTTTTGAGAGTTAATGGACATTTCATTTTTATAATTATTAATGCTGAGCATTCATCTCACAGGAATTCGTAGTACAGAGTAGCACGATATTGAGGGCCATTTAGATAAGTATTTGGAAATTCTGCTTTCATTTAAAACCAAAATTCTAATAATGATTTTAAAAATAAAATTCAAATCAGCAAGTCAAAAAGCAGCTTTTTAAAATTCAGACATCATTCAAGCTGAAGGTACGCTGATTTGATACTTAACCTTCGGAATAATAGTAGTAGAAGATTAAATTACTGTTTTCTTTAACTAAAACATAATTTTTTTTGTAAGAATAGAAAATGCTGTATGTACAGTTAAAAACAATCTAGATGATAACAGTTATAGTCTGGAGTCTGAGCCAAGGTGTTTCAGATAGTGTTTCTTGGCATCTCAGCCACAATGGTAGTGCATTAAAAAATGTATATAACATATGTTTATAACCCAGGCTAAATTAAAGTTGTACAGCGCAGTGTGGGCAAGTGCTGTCAGAAACACCTCAGATTTATTGCATATTTGAGTTTTGTCTTTAAGTTTTGATATATTGAATATTCTTGCCAATTTTTCATAATCCTACATTTCGTTATGTGATGGGGTTATGAACCACAGTTTAAGAAGATGGGTCATAGCCGGGCGGTCGTGGTGCACACCTTTAATCCCAGCACTTGGGAGGCAGAGGCAGGCGGATTTCTGAGCTCAAGGCCAGCCTAGTCTACAAAGTGAGTTCCAGGACAGCCAGGGCTATACAGAGAAACCCTGTCTCGGAAAAACAAAAAAACAAAAAAAACAAAAAAACAAAAAAAAAAAAGAAAGAAAGAAAAGAAAAGAAAAAGAAAAAAAACAAAAAGAAAAGAAAAAAGAAAAGAAGCTGGGTCATAGACTATCTCTAGTTGCATGAAGGTATTTCTGATACATCTAAAATCCTTTCAACAGGTACCAGCTACCATTTTTGAGACCAAGTTTCTTGTGTTTTTTTTCCCCTTATACCTTCATCTACACCAAGAAATGGTTCTGCTATTCCCAATTGCCTTTTTATTTGGGAAATCAGTGATGGTAGGCAGGGTAAGCAAAAGGCTGTGGATTGTTGTTTTGTTGTTTTAAATTCACAAGTTTTTTTCTTTTGTTAGGTACTCTTTATTGTGTTTTTTTAGATTCAAGATTTCTGTAAGAGCTCTTTTTGGGGGAAGGGCGGAGTTGATCAATTTTGCTAACTAACCAAATAATTACTTTTTAGGGAGACCTGATTTTTCCTTCTCTTTCTCTTTCTCTTTCTCTTTCTCTTTCTCTTTCTCTTTCTCTTTCTCTTTCTCTTTCTCTCTCTCTCTCTCTTTCTCTTTCGCTCTCTCTTTCTCTTTCTCTCTCTCTCTCTCTCTCTCTCTCTCTCCTTCTTCTCTCTCTCTCTCTCTCTTTCTCCTCTCTCCTTTCTCCTTCTCTCTCCTTCTCTCTCTTCCTCTTCCTCTCCCCCCTCTCTCTCTTTCTCTCTTTCTCTCTCTCTCTGTCCCTTTCCCTTCCCCTCCCTCCACTATTCTGCTACTTTCTGTGTTGTTACTTGCCTAATTTTTGTTGATTTAGTATATAAATCAGAGTTGACTTATTTTCTGTCAGCATTTGAAAATTGTCTTCATGTGTATATAGTTTCCATCAAGAAATCTGTTGTAATTTTTATTTTCCCGTTTGATGTGTCATGCACATTAAGATCTCTCTATCTGTAGTTAGCTTTTTAGGCAAATTTTATACTTTGGAATATTCTGCTTGGAAATTTTCTGGTTTTTGCATTTTTTAAAAAAGCTTTCAGCAGGGTAGTGGTGGCACACACCTTTAATCCTAGCACTTGAGGGGCAGAGGGGCAGAGGGGCAGAGCGGCAGAGCGGCAGAGGGACAGAGGCAGAGGCATCTCTGTTAGTTCAAGGCCAGCCTGGTCTATAGTGCATGTTCCAGGTTTCTCAAAAACCAGAAAAAGGAAAAAAAAACGTATTCTTTTTTATTTTTTTCTTCTGTGTTATAGTTTAGGATTTCCTTGGCCTTGTCTGGGGATTTCACTCAGCTTTAGGTGTATTTTCTGTTTGCTTTTGTATCGTGGTTTCCTGCATCCATGCTATTCTGTTTTTAGGCCTGTGTATTTTGTTCTTTTTTAAAAAATCAGACCTGTTTTCAGAGCAGTTTTAGATTTACAGTGAATTTGTGGAGAAAATACAGGAATCTAATGTTTGGTACCTCATGCCTACATTTGCTACCTCAGAGTTGTATACTTATTACAGCTGTTGGCCCTGTTGTATTGATACTTGCCATTACCATCCAGAGTCTGTTCTTCATTATGTTGATGTTATATAGCATACAGATTTTGACAAATGCACAATGATATTTACCTCTTGTTTAGAAGTGTTTCACTGTGCTAACAGCCCTCTTTACTTGGTGATTCCACCTGCACCCTAACTTCCAACAATCACTGACAGCCAAAGTTTTACCTTCTCAAGAATGTTAGGTAATCAGAGTTAGGCAATATGCAGTCTTTTCAGATGGCTCCTTTTATTTAAAGGTTCTTCATTTTTAATTTTATGTCTTGTTGGAGCAATTGTTTTCTACATCTAATAATACTTGGATACCAAAGCTTTTTTACCTACTCACCTTCTAAAGGACTTCTTGGTTGATCCCAACTTTGATCAGTTATGAATAAAGGTATATAATAAATATCTTTGTCTAAGCTTCTTTGTAAATGTAGGATTTTAACTATTTTGGATAAATATCAAATAGTGTGATCATAAGTGTGATGGATTGATATTTCATGATATATTTATTTTATTTAAAAATAATTTTTTTTAAATTAACAGGTGTGACTTTGAGGTTGAATAACCAGTTTGAATTATACAGAAATTTCTGTACTGTGGAATAGCTTCTCCAGCAATGATTACTTCAGAGTTACCAGTGTTACAGTAAGTATCATACTTTTATTTATCGTCTAGAGAAATGAGTCAGTATTACAGGGTCTGATGAAATATATCAAATATGTTCTGTTATTGAGACAGTATATTTGAAATCTAAATATTAGGGCATGGGATTACTCTGCCTTTGCTATTGAAATGTCAGCATGTTTTCTGATGCTAAAGTCAGGTATTAATGTTTTTGTATCAGGGGTCAGCCAGCTATTATACTGATTTGTTATAAATTGAATTACAGCTGTATTTATTTCCTGTATACTGATTCCAGTTTCTTTGTTCTTTGCTATGCTAGTAACTGTATTGTTTGGAAAGTCAAGATATTCAGTCTTGCTATTGAAAATAACACATTTATTAAACTTTATCTTATATTGTCCTTTTAAAAACACATTTACTGTTTTAATTTCTCCTACTAAGATTCCTTCTGTTATATTTTTGAGGCATTCTGGTTTTTTGAAAAATCTCAGGCAAAACCGGTTGGTGTGTGTGTGTGTGTGTGTGTGTGTGTGTGTGTGTGTGTGAGAGAGAGAGAGAGAGAGAGAGAGAGAGAGAGAGAGAGAGAAAGAAAGGGAGAGAGAGAGAGAGAGAGAGAGAGAGAGAGAAAGAAGAGAAAGAGAGAGATTGATTATTAGATTTGTTGGTTTGTTGGATAGAGTTGGATATTATTTTAGAATTTTTAGAAAATGTCACAGTCATTTAACAGCAGATATTATTTCTTTTATAATTTGCATCAATCTGTAAATTGAGGATCCATGTATTTTGGTCTCATGTGATAATGCTAATTGAGCTACAATAAAAGGATAATCATCTAAGTAGTTATTGCTTTGATTATATTTCAGTTACAAATGTCTCTCCAGGAGATGACCTTCTGGTTGCTCTCTTAGCAGCTTTAAGACACAAAGCTTTTCTTGTGCCTTTATCTGTTTGATAGTTCAATAATACTTTGTATTTATAAGGATTTTGAAATGTAGACAATAAGGTTTAAGTATTGTCTATATAATTGCTCCATTCCTCTTTACCCCTTATTTTAGGCATAATACAGGGTTTGGAGATCCCTGCGTAGTATTTTCTTTGTTACTCTGTTCTTAGGAACTCTTACTTTCTCATCCAACAGTCTGTTTATGTTTTATTTTAGATATATGTCTGGCAGAACTCCTCTGATTCTTTATAATTAGGATAAGTGTTTCTCTGTATTCTTAAATTTCCAAATTTTTTCCTAGCAACATATTTCACATAATTTCCTAACCACTTCCGAAAGTAATAAGCTTTTCTGTCATATTGTTGTATACCCCACTTGCAGCATACTTACTAGATAATTAGACAGGTTCCCCACATAATTACTCATAAAATTTGAAGCAGACTTATTTGAGTGATATTTGTACTTAAAAAGAATGTAGTGTTAATATTTAGTATTAAGTATTGTGGTTTGTAATAAAAAAAATCACAAAGTTGTAAATCTATAACTGCATAGTGGTAATCTGAGAGCTGGATGAACGCGCCTTGGTTGAGTAAGGCAGCTGCAGAGGGTATTCTTGGTTAAGATTTAATAAACCTTTTAAAGAGTATACACTTGTCTAAGTTTTGTGTTTGTGTTATTACTTAATCTACTCATCTATCTATGTACGCTGTTATGTTAACTTTCTGTCATTGTGACAAAAATGTCTGAACCAGTCTACTTAGAAGTAGGATTTTTTTCCCCTCCCATTTCCAATTTCAGAGATTTATCTTAGGATCAGTTGACCTTGTTGCCTGTGTGATCTTCTGGCCTGTGGTAAGGCCGTTTATCCTAGTAGGGGATATCGGGTAAAGCAACCTGTCTACTCCATATGGCTGGGAAACAGAGGCAAGGGAAAGTTGTAGCTCCAGAATCCCCTTCATTGATGTGCATCTACTAGGTCTCGTTTCTTATAGGACCCACCACCTTTACTAGTGCCATAGGCTAGTGACCACACCTTTAAGATACAGGACTTTAGGAAATGCTCAAATCATAAAATTCTTCCTCTGGTTCCTCATGCTCATTTCATAATGCGAAATGCATATTTCTTTTTGTTTCAATAGCCCATAGAGTCTTTTCTGTTTCAGCATTGATCTTGTTCAGATTAAAAATCTCCTATGTGATAACAAAACAAAATCAGTTATAAATCCAAACACTCATTTACCCACTTCCAAGATACTATGTCACAAGAAAAATTCCTATTCCCAATAGGGTAAATAGGAAAACAAAATAAAGAAATTAAACCAAAGTAGGACTAAAACCCAGCAGCAAAACATTAAATCCTATAGCTCTATGTTTGTAATTCTGAGCACATGGTAGTGTTATGAACACCAAAGAGCTTGGTCAGTTGCTGCTTTTATGGCCACACTTGTGTACTGATTTTGCTGGACCTGGAGCTTCCTCTATGTTCTTGTCATCTCTGACTATGTTGTCTCCATTATAGCTTCAGCCTCACCGGCACAGCTTCCCTCAGCTCCTTGCCAGTGGTTGCTGATGTGTCTCCCCTTTCTTTTGAAATCCCCTGGAAGCCCTCATGATTCTTACATCCATGAAAATAGCTCACATTTGCTCTTTACCTCATATTTGCATACCAGCAAACCCAACATTATGTAAATGATGTAGGGTCTGCTACCACTGCAACTGCACTCAGATTCCCAAGTGGCCCTTGTAAGCTGTTTGAACATGGAGGTTTTGAGCAGCCAATTGGAGTTTCTTCAGAGAAATATGTCTCTAGGTTCTCTTGTTAATCCTGTGCAGGTATAGTGGGTGAGGAGGTTGACTCCTGACAGCCAGTAACGCATCGCTTGCTGTTACATTGCAGTGCACGTACTTTTTTTAAATGGTGGTACTAAGCACCCCCAGCCATACTCATATTTTTCATGGAACCTCTACAATGTCCATATCTTTCCTGCTCTGTAATGTTTGGCTCTCAATTATTATTGTATGTTTGGCCAAAAGAAGCTAACAGTATCCATACTGCTTCCTTAGTGCTGTGCTATCTTTATTTCCTCTGCCAGAAGCCTTTTTTTAGATTCAAACTTAAATTTTTTAGTTTTTCAGTAATAGTAATGTAAAAAAATCAGAGAATAGGAAAGACACAAAGACCATTTTTCAGATTAACCATACTATTATAGTTTTGGCTTACATACTATAATTACTGATGGATTTTTCTGTAATTGGTCTTTTTTATTATTAAGCAGTGTCAAAATATTATGTTATTCTATATTTATATTCTGTGAGTATCCTAGCTCTTGACAAATACTGTATGTCTACAGACTCATGCCTTTCTGTCATTGGGTTTGTAGGTATTAATGAACTAGCCATAAATATATAGTTACTGGCATTATGCAGGAAATGGTTGTATTATGAAAATTTTAACACACTTAATACTTTGACAGGTGAGGCAGTACTGGGAATTGAACTTGGGCCTCACACATGCTAGACAAGCACTCTGCTACTTCACACCATTCCCAGCTGTAACTTCTTTATTATTAATTTTTTGAGGGTTATATGAAATTAGGCTTGTGAATAGAGATAAATAATAATCATAATAGATCCCCAAGTCACTTAAGAAATGTATTCTTCTTCTCCCCTAGCAGTGGAAAACAACTGAGGTTTCAGGGTTTGGTAAAGAGAACATAATAAGATATGTATAATTAATAAATAACTGTGAATGCAGTGTAGTAATTACAGGAGTAGAATGGTTAGCACTAGTAAGATGTGTTAGGAAGAATTTGTAGTATATAAGCCTAAGTTGCTAAATTGACTGGTGAAGATGACAATTTTATAAGATATAACATGATATTATATAATTATTGCTGATGTCCTATAATTTTGCAAATGTGAATGTGGTCCATTTATAGAGATTGAAAAGAAACTGTTCAAAATTTGAATTTGTGTATCACTGTCCCAGTATTTCTGCTGTATCCATCTTAAATAGAACTTGGGATATATAGTATGACTAACTTATCTATGTGGATAGTTGATTCAGATACTTTTATAATAGTGCAATACTCAGTTATCCTGGGTGGTCATTGATAAAAGAATATTCAAATAAATTCTGCATGCCTTACATTAACTTTATGGAGCCCCATGTGTTTATTGTATTAGTAGTTTGGAATATATTCAGCTACTTAAGACTTAAATTGGAACACAGATATGCATATATCTATATATATATACATACATATGTGTATATATACATACACATATTGAAATATATATTTATTGTGTATACACACATAGAAAATATTTTAATAGGTATTTATTTTTAACATTATTTCCATAAATATGTATTATCAGTGTTTTACCTTTATGCGTATATATGTAGCACATGCATGCTTGGTGCTTGTGGGAGCCAGAAGGTAAATCCCTTGAAACTGGCTTTACAGAGAGTTGTTAGCTACCATGTAGGTGCTGGGAACTGAACTTGGGTCCTGTGCAAGAACCAAGGACTCATAACCACTCACTCCTCTCTCCCCACTGTAGAAGGATATTAATCTGACTGTCAGTAGTATTAATCTGACTGTTAGTAGTATTAATCTGACTGTTAGTAGTATTAATCTGACTGTTAGTAGTATGGTCCAGAGTGAGACAGAAGGGCTGCAGTGAGGAAAATACAGCTTTTTTTGTGTGTTCTTAAGTCTTTTCTCACTCTTTGTTATTAAGGGCTTACTCTACATGCTAATAAGTAAGCATACATACAAAAAAGTGTACAAGCTGTCAACAATATTTTGATTTTTAAAACTGGCTGCAGTTGACTTTAATCAGTACTTACCTGCTGATTTCTTTTGTTATGAAAGTGTATTATTCCAGCACAAGCGAATCTCACTAATGGTTGGCTTACTGTACGATGAAGCTGGCTTTCTCCTGTGGCTGTGGTGCAGCATCTCTAATGTCAGAAGCTTTGAGCTAGTTTGTCCACTTAACATCAATACAAAACATTTGCATGTCAGTATCCTCCCATAGAAATACAAGAACTCAAGTTTTGTTTGAAATTTAACTGCCTCTATCATGTATTAGATCTGTGACTGTGGATCAGTTTATTAGATGATCTCATTTATAAAACTCAGATAGTAAAAAAGTTTTTTTATTTTTTATGTATATGTTTTCCTAAAACATCCTTAGAGCAGTATATGCTAACCCACATGAGAATTTGTTGGTACTGTAATGAAGAATAAGAGCAAATGAAGAATTGGAATAAATAAGAATGACTAAACTAGATCAAGGATGGATAGAGAACTGCTAATAGTTCAGATTTTTTGAAGGTTATCCCTCTCCCACAAAATCCAAAAGGAAACAATAAGATTACTAGTAGAGAGGTGTCACAAGGCTCTAACTTTCCCAACAGTTATAGGTAGCTAAAGGCTAGGAGAGAGAGTTCATGAGACCCTGTCTCTTCCTGTAGGATTTATTGGCAGTTAATGTTTGCTGGGGTGGTAGTGGCTCACAAGGCCACTCACCTCTTTAAGGGTGTATATACAGTTAATGTTTGCTGGGGAGATTTTCATTTTGTCCTACATGGTGTAAGTGCCTCTGAAGACTGTTCATACTGCTCTAAGTAATCCTGATTAAATTCACTGTTTTACCTGGAAAAAAAAAGTAAAATTGTCTTTTGAACATAGCTGTTATAGATGGAAAATAGCTGGATATAGATCCAGAAGCAAGTCAAGTCTAATTGGATTTAATTCTAGTTTTGAATTTGAGGTGACTTTTAAAGAAGCCTTTCATTCATTCAAGTTAATACTCTTGAATTAAAGATGTGGAATGCATGCAAATATTCTGTTAAGGCATTAAAATTACTTATATAGAAGCTGTGTAATATCTCCAAAGGAATGCAATGTAGTGCAATAAAAATAGCAGAACAGAAAGTAAGAATTGAACTTTAAGGAAGAGTTCAAAACAAAAAGGACACCAACACTAAAAAGAGCATTAATGAAGCACATTGAGACATTTGTGAGGTAGACTTACTAGTGGGTGTGCAGCCTTTCTTTTATTTCAATTTTCTGAAGAATTTAGTGCTGTTGATTAGTCAGAATCAGAGATGGACTATTTATGAATTTTGTAAGGCAATTTAGTACAATATAGTGAAAAGTTTAATTGTGTGAAGTTAAAATGAAGTAAATCAGTGTCTGGGATAATGGCTTAGAGGTTAAATACAAGTATTCACAGGCAAGAGTACTGTGGAATGAACATATGCTTGTACACCACACAAGTACATATTGTGAAATTAAAAAAAAAATAAATCACATTAATATAAAATATCCAAAATTCACCATTTCACAATTACAAAGTCATTTATTGTTATCTTGAGGTTATTTTTACCTCAGACATGTGGTATGAGTTGATTTTCTTTTTTGCTTTATTTCGAATTAAATTTTAATCATATGCTGTTTATCACTTTCTAGTGTTGGCATGTTGATAGTTTGAAATTGGTTACTGAGAGAATATTTATACCAAAAATCCCCAGCAAATTCTACATGTACTGATTCCATTTGTTATTTGTGCATGTAACAAAATGATAAGTTGTTACTGATGTGGAAGGAAAGGTAAAGGTGCATCAGACAGTCAGCTGTGATAGCTTTCAAAGTTGGAGATACTGTTTCCGTACTGAGAGCTGTTCTGTGACTCAGCACAGAAGTCACTGTATCGACTGCCAAGTTGTTCCAACAGGTGTCTCTTTCACTGTGCTTATCCTAGTCATTCCAAAGAGCACTAATAAGAGTTTGTCAAAAATAGTCATAAAAAAGGCATCCAGTTGGCTGAGTGGAATTTACAGTCAAGATGATTTTAGTTTTTATAATTGAACATCATTTGATCTTTCAGGTGCTGCTCTTTTAAAAAAGCACAATTTAAACATTTGCTAGCATATACTGATATACTTATACGAGTTCATAAATTTCCCTTCAAGCCATTTTTCTTTGTTACAGAATTAGTCTTTCAGTCACACTTTATATATTATAGAGTTAGTAGGTGTCATTTCCACATTAAATTTATTCCTTTTTATTTGGGGGATAAATTTTTTTAGTGATATATGACATTGGATAGGGAGTGTATGCATTTTAGTTTATTGAAATTTCTGAAAATAGAAATGTTAAAAGTGCTGCTTGTCAGGGAAGTAGTAGAACAGAGCTGCATTATATTTATTTGTTAATTTGTTCACTACAATAATCTGGCATTTTCTAGGGATTCAACTAATGAAACTACTGCCCACTCTGATGCTGGCAGCGAACTTGAAGAAACAGAGGTCAAAGGAAAAAGAAAAAGGGGTCGTCCTGGCCGGCCTCCAGTATGTATTATATTTTATCTTTATGCTTCAATGCTTTCCCATAAATAAGCTTGAAATGAGTTGTTTGTCAGTTCTAGTATTAATGCTGTTAATATTTTATGCTTTTTATTCCTGTAACAGAAGAGATTCTTGGGAACTTTGCTTTGGCTTAGCAGTTTCAGAGAAGGAAATTTGTAGCATTGTCTACTGTCTGTACTTGAAAGCACAGAGGGAATGTTGAATGAATTGCAGTTAAGACATATTGCTCTTTGCCCTCAACATTTTTTTCCTTCTGGTAGCTCCTTAATGTGCATTTTGATAGTAGTATTTTAACGATCGAGGCAAGTTTTAATAAATAGGCTTAATGATTCATGAGTTGAAAATTTAGAAGAGTGCAGGGTGTCACTACTTTGGGAGGCATCTTTACAGTCTATGCGCTTCAGTTAGCATTCAAGTATAGTAAACTTTGAGAGATAGTACAAATATATTAACATGTTAATATTACATTTTATTCATCTGTGGTCTGATTTGCTATTGTAGCAAGTTTTTTTTTTTGAAAATTCTTACAGAAAATCTTAGCTTTCTTTAAAGAAGATATACTAGCATAAACCTTCTTGTATTTTCATTTTGAGCTTCAAAAGATATATCAGTATGGCTGGTTTTGATTCATCTCTCCACCTTTTTTTTCTTCCTATTCCATTTTAAAAGATAAATGTAGACATTTCTTCTGTAACTGTTTGAGTTTATGTGTTTTTGAATTTGAATAAGCTATTGTCTGTTCAGCTCACAATCAGCATTGGAAGCGTTTTTTGTCATCAAAAGGTGTGAGTGTTTCTCTCCACCAAAAACCAAGCTGTCAGTTTCTAGCTAATTACCAGCTAGGTGTTCTGCACACTGCTTCACTTTTGGCATAGCATCTGATGTCAGTGTTGAGGTTTCAGTCTCCAGTATTTTTACCATCCCCCTCCCTAATTTCATTTGCAAGCCCTCTCTTTTCCCTGTGCCTTTAATCAACTGTCTATATAAGATTCTTCCAATCTGCCCCTTGGATTTGATAGATTTATTTGACCAGCTCAAAGAATTTAGGGAGGTTCCTTTCACATAATTTAGGGATACTGTTTTAATGGTTTGTTATAATTATCACAACTGAATGCAAACATAGGACAAGGTATGGGAGAAGGGTTAAAGACCTTCTGTGCCAATTAATTTGTTTCATTTTCAGGAACTTAATCATAGTTAGCTATCTAGAATCTGAGTCCTTCTTTTGGCATGTTTTGGAAACTTTATTAGATATATAGTGCTTTTTAGATTGGATAGGGGAAGCTCATTAAGACTTGTTTGTGATAGCATTCTTCTTGTTCTCACTTGTATGTCACTCTGCTCTGCAGAGTGGACAGACCCTTCTTTGTTAAGAGGAGGATCTTAGGAGTTTCTTTTAGACTTTTGGTAATAGAAGTTTTAATTTATCTTAGTTTACTAGGTCCAAGACAGGAAGGTGAGGAAAATTAGGGTTTTATGACCAAACTTAGCAACCAACTTATTAGCTTGGAATAAACAAAAACAAAAGTATAAAGTATCACAACTGTAAAAGCAAAGAAGTAAGGGACATCCCTTAGTCACTATCATCATACTCTTAAAGCAGATAAAAATCTACCTCATATAATTTAAGGTTATAATAGTATTTGTCTTAGTGTTCTATTGCTAAGAAGAGAGACCAAGGCAACTCTTACATAAGAAAGCACTTAACTGAGGCTTGCTTACAGTTTCAGAGGCTCAGTCCCTTATCTTCATAGTAGGGAGCATGGTAGCACATACGAGACATGGTGCTGGAGAAGTAGCTATGAGTTCTACATTTAGATCTTCAGGCAGCAGGAGAAGAGAGAGACACAGGGAATGGCCTGGACCTTTAAAATCTCAAGCCCTTTACCAGTGATATAATTTTTCCAACAAGACAACACCTTCTAATCCCTCTCTGGTGCCACTCCATGATAGCTCAGTATTCAAATATATGAGCCTGTGAAGGCTGTTCTTATTCAAACAGCTACAGTGTTTGACCACTTGTTGTATACATAGGAAGATTGGTAGATTTTTTTTTAAAGATTAATTTATTTTATGTTTATGGGTATATACTGTAGCTGTCCTCAGACACACTAGACGGGGGCATTGTAACCTATTATGGAGGGTTGTGAGCACCATGTGGTTGCTGGGAATTGAACTCAGGAACTCTGGAAGAGCAGTTAGTGCTCTTAACTGCTGAACCATCTCTCCAGGCCTGATAGATAGATCTTTTGTAGTGAGTTATTCAATATGATTTTTCAAAATATGGTTGTTATTTCCCTTTCCTAGTATTTCTATTTTAGGGTCACCCTTCAAACCATACATGGGAGAAGTCTACTTCCATCTGACTGTGCACTTGCTACTTGTATACTTTTTTTCGGTATGACCTTTATTTAAAGGGCAAAAACTGGAGAAAGACGTATTTTGTAGTCTTTAAAATACTTATTTGAAGAAGTGTTTGTTCATATAGCTTTCCTTATACAAACATTTTGGGAAGAGTGAAGGAAACTTGTAATTAGTTGGAGATCTTTTTAGTTGCTCATGCGACCATGTGATTGTGCTGAGAGTATAGGCAGGTTACGGCGATTTTCTGGGACTCTTGGAAATTTGTTTTCTAATTTTAAAGATTTCAGATTAAAGACTGCTTATATCATTTCCCTTCAAGAAAATTAATCACCTCTTGAGCAGGTTGTGGTAGTATTTTAATTTTGATATGTATACAGCTAAGCCTCAGGGAGCTGTTCTTGGTTTAAAGTTTTGTATATCTAAATGATTACCTGTTTTTGTTGCACCAAATATGACTAGAGTTTTGGTGGAAATCTGTGGTCATCAGAATGATCATATTTGAGTCATGTCAAAGAAAACCAATTTTCAAGAATGATAAGACATTTCCTATAAAGCATCTCTGTTTTGAGTGGTCTCAAATTTTGGTTGGTACACAATTTTAACTATTTTACTCACTACATTTTCCATTATTTCTGTTATTTTTGGTAGTTTACATTTTTTAGGGTGTGTGTGCGCACATATGATCATTTTATGTATATGTACAAACATGCCTATGGAGGTCAGAGGTCAGTTTGCAGGAGTCTGTTCTCTCCCTCTACTGTGTGGGTTCCAGGAAAAATATTCAGAGGTTAGGCTTAACAGCAAGTACCTTTACCTACTGAGACTTCTTGCCAGTCCTTCTAATTTCTTTTTGAAATTGGCATATAATAATTTTGTATACTTATGTGATACTTTTCTTTTTGTATGTGAGTGTGATTTGTATACATATGTGAACGAACACGTTTATTTGTATGTTGGTGCTTGTTTCTGCTTGTGTTTTTGTGTGGTACATCTGTGCCCGAAATTCATATGTGAGTCTTCTTTATTGCTTTCCACCATATTCATTGAGGTAGGGTTTTTCAGTTGAATCTATAGCTTGTATATATATCCTAGACTAACTAGTTAGCTTGTTCCCTCAGGTTTCTTGAAGATTTTTACTGAGCCCTAAAGTATGTTTTTGATACATGTATACAATATAAAGTGACTAATTCAGACTATTAGTGTATTCATCATGTTAGACATAACAATTTATGGTAAACATGTTCAAAATTGTATTCTAATTATTTTAAATTACAAATTTATTGTTAATGATAGTCATCCTACTAATATGTTACAGAATACTAGACTTGAATCCTTCTAATTGTAATTTAATCAGGTTCTGTATTATCCTCCACATGTCCGTCCCAGCCCATGTCAGCCATCGTTCTTCTCTCATTCTGAGGTTTTCTTTAAACTTCTGTGGATATTTAGTAGGTGGTTTTTTTTGTGCTTGATTTTCTTTCACTTGATAGAGTAGTCTTCTAGGTTAGTTCTTATTATCAAAAATCCTTTAACCAAAAAAAAAAAAAAAAAAAAAGAAGAAGCTGGGCGTGGTGGTGCATGCCTTTAATCCCAGCACTTGGGAGGCAGAGGCAGGTGGATTTCTGAGTTCAAGGCCAGCCTGGTCTACAAAGTGAGTTCCAGGACAGCCAAGGCTACAGAGAAACCCTGTCTCCAACCCCCCCACCCCCACCCCAATCAAAATCCCAGGCTTCTGTCCTTCTTTATGTATTCACACCACATTTCCTTGTTAGTAGACTGCTAAATTGATTGTTTATATTGGCCTATTACAGGTAATTCTGCATTAAGTGTAGGAATATGGTTAGATGTGTTTTGAATATGATTTCACTTTCTTTTAATATACATATCTAGTAATGAGATTGCTGGGATATAGGCATTTCTAGTTTAATTTTATAAGAAATCTCTATACTTTCTCTATAATTATTGTTTTAATTTGCATTCTTTCAATAGTATATGAGAATTATCCAGTTTCTTTATCTTCATTTGCGTTGGTCATTTTTCATCTTGTTAGTAACAGACATCATTGTAGTGAGATGGTATCTTTCAATGGTTTTGATTGGCATTTCCCGTTGATCAGTCAGTCATAGTAAGTATATTTTCATTTACCTGTTTGTCTATTGATATCCTCTTTTAAAAATTTATTTCTGTTTATTTTTAATTCGGATCATTTGAATTACTTATATAATTTATATATTAGCCTTACAGTTAGTTAGAAAATTGTTTTCCCCATTTGACGAGATGTCTTTTTGTTTTGTATTGCTTCCTTTTGCTGTGTAGAGGCATTTTAGTTTGACATGATCCCAGTGTTCTCTTGTACTTTTGTTACATGTGGTTTGAGATCTTTCCCAAAAAATCTTTATTATTGTTACAAGGTCATATATATATATATTTTTTTTTCTGCCAGGTTAATGGTTTTGGTTGTACGTTTATATCTGTTACATTGTTTTTATAACTGGTTAGAGATGGTTTCATCTTTCTGCATATACATCCAGGTGTTGACTCTCTTTAACTCTCTTTTCTCCGATGTATGTTCCTGGAAAATATAATTTTAAAGTAACTAAACTGATTATTTCTGGACTCTTGTTTTGTTTCTTTGTCCTATATTACTTTTGAGGGGGCCCTTAATGTGCTCTTTTATTATATAGCTTTATAGTGTGTTTTGAAGTTAGGTATTTTGAGGCTTCTGCTTTGTCCTTTTCTTTTTCAGGATTGCATTGGCTATTCAGAGTCTTTTCTGGTATCATTCCATTTTTAGAATTACAGTATTTCTTTCATAAATTCTGGTATTTTGATAAGTATTTTGTTGATTGTATGAAGCATTGTAAACAGTTCTACAATATTATTTGTTTCAGTTTTTGAATTTTTTTTCTTTTTTCCTTGGGTTTTTTTTTTTTTTTTTAAAGACAGAGTTTCTCTGTGTCTCTGTGTAGGTCTGGCTGTCCTGGAACTCACTTCGTAGACTCAGAAATCCACCTGCCTCTGCCTCCCAAGTGCTGGGATTAAAGGCGTGCGCCACCACTGCCCGGCTGTTTCAGTTTTTGAATGTGGGATATATTTCCACTATTTTGTATTCCCTTTATCTTAATTTATCATCATTTTGTAATTTTCATTATAAAGTTTAAAACATTTTTTGGTTTAAGTGTATTTTTAGATATTATTTTTCAATTTTTCTTTTCATTTTCATTAATTCTTTGAGAATTTCATTTGGTATATTTTGGTCAGATTTACCTTTTTCCCAAATCCTTGCAGAACCTTCCCCAATTCTCTACTCACCCAACTTTGTGTGTTAAAAAAAATCCAGAACAAAGCTAGGTGTTAGTGACACATGCCTTTAATTCCAGTGCTCAGCAGGCAAAGGTAGGTGGATCTCTGAGTTTGAAGCCAGCCTGGTCATATAGAGAGAGCCAGGATAGCCAAGGCTGCACAGAGAAACACTGTTTTGGGGGGTTGGAGAGGGAGGGAAACAAAAACAAAAACCCAAAACCCAGTATACATAGCTTATGCTGCTTGTATACTTTTGGATGAGTAGTCTGAATTATATGGTGGTATGTCTACCCAAGAATGCATCCTTCATGAAAACTATCTCCCTCACAGCAACTGTCCACTACAAGTAGCCCTTAACCAGGGGCTGGACTTCATGCCCACTTCCATTTTCCATGCTAGTTGAGTAGGTAGACTCACTGACTGAACGACTGACTGACTGACTGACTGACTGACTGACCGACTGATCAACTGACCGATTGATTGATTGATGACTGAGTGAGTGATTCATTTGGGCTAATTCCTGCCCAGGTTTTATTCATGCTGTCTCAATTGTTATTAATTCATATATACAATTTCCCTGCTGTGTCTAGAAAAACAATGTTTCCTGTGGTTATTCACCACATATGGTTTTTATAATCTTTTGCTCCATATTCTGCCATGGTCTTTCAGCCCTTGGTAGAGGGGCTGGAGCACTCTGTAGTCTCTCTTTCTTTGCACCTTGATCAGTTGTGGGTCTCCGTGTTAATTGCCATCTGCTGAATTAAAGAAAACTTCTCTGATGAGGGTTTGCACTAATATGTGGGGATAATATTAAATGATTAGAGTTCAGTTTAATACTGTGTCTATTTATCAGCTTATTAATTAGTAGTAGGTTCTTCCCTAGAGAGCCCCAATAATGATGCCAGCTATAGATTTTAACTGGTGGAGCTATGTCTGTGTCATTATTGTATCAGCGAACATGTCTTGCTAGTCTGGGTCTTTTATTTTTTATTTTTTTTTATTTTTTGTTTTTTCGTGACAGGGTTTCTCTGTGTAGTCCTGGCTGTCTGGGAACTCATTCTGTAGACCAGGCTGGGCTCGAACTCAGAAATTCGCCTGCCTCTGCTTCCCAAGTGCTGGGATTAAAGGCATGTGTCAACACACCCGGTCCTTTTTTTTTTTTTTTTTTTTTTTTTTTAAGCTAAGGTTCACACTTGAGTAAGATTGGTGATTCTTTTTCTCTCCTCTAGTAGTGTATATAGCACATTCCAGAACTGTAGAAGCTAGACAGTAGGGATGAAACTATGGGTCAATACCAGCTTGATTTCTCCTTGTTCTAGGACTTAAGTATATTCTGTCTTCAGAATAACATCCTATGGTCAAGTTCTGGTGGGAGATCAAAAACATTGACATTGACCTGGAATGTTTGGGGGTCTGTGGGGTGGGTGTACTCACCAAATTCTCCAAAATAGATAACCCATTCCTGACACTCGTCTTTTTATTTGTTATCCTGTGGTGCCTAGTATGGGCACTTTTGCTGCATTTTGAATAATTCTGTTAAAACTCTTTATATGTATGTATTTATATAAGAAATTATATACATTTATATATTTAAGAATTTTTGCCAGTAGGAGGTTTTCACATGAAAATTTCAATAAGTCTTTAGTGTTAGTTCTCCCTCCTGCCTTCCATCATCTTCCTCTCTTCTATCCCCTCTACACTATACACCCTTTCTCTATTATTTTCTGCTTTAACACATTGTATCACTTTGTTCCATCTCTCCTGCCTTGAGCATACCCACTCCCTGTTGCTTCTTCTGATTTCTTGACCTCTATGGCTATTCCAGATGTAGCACATATTAAAGATTCAAGGCAAATGAGAAAAAAAAGTACACAACATTTATCTTTCTGAGTTAGGATCACTGTACTCAGAATGATTATTTCCAGCTCTATCTTTAATTTCAGTTTTCTTAACTGCTGAATAGTATCCCACTGTGTAAATGCACCTTCTTTTCATTGTCCACTCATCAGTTTATGGCTGATTCTGTTTCCACTTAGTGTGAATAGAGCAGCAATTAAACATGGATGATCAGATATTTTTATAGTAGGATATAGAGGTTTTTTTGGTTAGATGCCTAGCAGCAGTATAGATGGATCATATTGTAGATCTATTTGTATCTTTGCATGGAACCTTCATACTAATTTTTGTAGGATGTACCAATTTGCATTACAGCCATCAATGATTAAGTGCTCATCTTTCCCCAGATCCTTGCCAGCATTTGATTTTTGGTTCTTAGTCATTCTCATTGGTATAAAAAAACCCAAAACCTCAAGATAAATTTAACTAGCTCTTTTAACTGATACATAGGGATATGGAATGTCTTCGGGTTTCTTTTTTTTTTTTTTCTTCTTCTTCTTTATTACATTATTTATTTATTTACATTCCAAATGTCCTCCCTGCCCCCCCCCCCCCCCTTTTCCTGGTCCCTCCTTCCAGAGTTCTTCACTCCCTTCCCCTTTTCCTTTGCTTCTGAGAGTATGATCCTCCTGACTCCTAACCCCACCTCACCCCCACCAGCATCCCCCTTCCCTGTGGCAACATGTTTCTGCAAGATTAAGGGCAGGATTCCAGGTTGGGCCAGTCACTGGATGGCCTTTCTTTCAGTCTCTGCTCCATTTTTGTCCCTGTATTTCCTTTACACAGGAACAATTCTGGGTCAAAAATTTTAAAGATGGGTGGGTGGCCCTGTGCATCTGCTGGAGGCTATGTCTAGCTACTGGAGGTGGTCTCCCCACTGTTGGGCATTTCAGCTAAGGTCATCCCCATTGAGTCCTGGGAGTCTCTCACATCCTAGGTCTCTGGGACTTTCTAGAGGGTCTCCTGCCCCCTACCCTACACTGTTGCATATTTCCATTCCTTCTCCTGGTGTTCTGGGCTTCTTTCTTGTCTCCTCCAATACCTGATTCTGTCCCCTTTTCCCCTGTGCCTCCCTTCTTCCATCTACTTCCCTCCCTCTTCCTGCCTCTTGTGATTATTTTGTCCCCCTTCTAAGTGGGATTGGAGTATCCATACTTGAGCTTTCCTTCTTGTTAAGCTTCCCACGGTCTGTGAGTTGTATCACGGCTATTCTGTACTTTTTCTGTAATATTCATTAATCAGTGAGTACATACTATGCATGTCCATTTGGGTCTGGGCTACCTTACTCAGAATGATAGTTTCTAGTTCCATCCATTTGCCTGCAAAATTCATGATGTCCTCCTTTTTAATAGCTCAGGATGATATTTTCTAGTTCCATTCATTTTCCTGCAAAATTCATGATATCTTCCTTTTTAGGTAGCTGAATCATATTCCATCGTGTAAATGAACCACAGCTTCTGTATTCATTATTCGGTTCAGGGACATCTGGGTTGTTTCCAGATACTGGCTATTACAAATAAGGCTACTATGAACATATCAGAGCATGTGCCCTTGTTATATGCGGGAGCATCTTTTGGGTATATGCCCAGGAATGGTAGAGCTGGGTCTTCAGGTATAACCATTTCCAATTTTCTGTGGAACTGCCATATTGATTTCTAGAGTGGCTGAACCAGTTTGTAATCCCACCTGCAATGGAGGAGTGTTCCTCTTTTCTTGCCAGCATCTTCCATCACTTGACTTTTTGATCTAAGCCATTCTGATTGGTGTAAGGTGGAATCTCAGGGTTGTTTTGATTTGCATTTCCCTGATGACTAAAGGTGTTGAACATTTCTTTAAGTGCTTCTCTGCCACTTGAGATTCCCCTGTTGAGAATTCTCTATTTAGCTCTCTAACCCATTTTGAAATTGGTGAGGTTTTTTGTTTGTTTGTTTGTTTTGTTTTTGGTAGACCTTTGAATATTATAAATTGTTGACTTTAGAGCCTGAGCCATTGGTTCAGGAAGTTTTGCCTTTGAGACTGTTTCCCACTTTCTTTCTATTAGATTCAGTGTATCCGGTTTTATGTCTCGATCCTTGATCCACTTGGACGTGAGCTTTGTACAAGGTGATAAATGTGGATCAATTTGCATTCTTCTACATGCATACTGCAGGTTAAATGAGCACTATTTGTTGAAGGGCTTTCTTTTTTCCAGTGTATGGTTTTGGCTTTTTTGTCAAAGATCAAGTGTCCATATCTGTGTGGGTTTATTTCTGGGTCTTTGATTCTATTCCATTGATCAACCTGTCTGTCTTTGTACCAATACCATCCCGTTTTTATCACTATTACTCTGTAGTAAAGCTTGAGGCCAGGGATGGTGATTCTCCTGGCCATTCTTTTATTGTTGAGAATTGTTTTCGCTATCCTGGATTTTTCATTTTTTCCATATTAAGTTGAGAATTGCTCTTCCATTGTTTGAAGAATTGTCTTGAAATTTTGATGGGAATTGCATTGAATCTGTAGATTGCTTTTGGTAAGATGGCCATTTTTACTATGTTAATCGTATCAGTCCATGAACATGGGAGATCTTTCCATCTTCTGAGGTTTTCAATTTCTTTCTTTCTTCAGGAACTTGAATTTTTTGTCATACAGATTCTTCACTTGCTTGGTTAGAGTTACACCAAGATATTTTATATTGTTTGTGACTATTGTAAAGGGTATTGTTTCCCTAATTTCTTTCTCAGCCCATTTATCTCTTCTACAATGGAAGGCTACTGATTTGTTTGAGTTAATTTTATATCCAGCCACTTTGCTGAACTTATCAGCTGTAAAAGTTTTCTGATAGATTTTTTTTGGGGTCACTTATATATACTATCATATCATCTACAAATAATGATACCTTTGACTTCTTCCTTTCTAATTTGTGTCCCCTTGATTTCCCCTTGTTGTCTAATAATTGCTCTAGGTAGAGCTTTTTTTATTGAATAGATAGGGAGAAGTGGGGAGACTTGTCCCTGATTTTAATGGGATTGCTTCAGGGTTTTCTCCATTTAATTGGCTGTTGGATGTTGGCTGTTTAATTGGAAGTTGGATGTTAGTTTGCTGTATATTGCATTATTATGTTTAGGTATGTGCCTTGAATTCCTGATCTTTTCTAAGACTTTTTTTTAATATCATGGGGTGTTGTACTTTGTCAAAGTCTTTTCTGCATCTAATGAGATGATCATGTGACCTTTTTGAGTTTGTTTATATAGTGGATTATGTTGATGGATTTTAGTATATTGACCCATCCCTGCATCCCTGGGATGAAGCCTACTTGTTTGTGGTGAATGCTGGTTTTGATGTGTTCTTGGATTTGGTTTGCGAGAATTTTATTGAGTTATTTTTGCATCGTTATTTATAAGTGAAATTGGTTTGCTTTCTTTGTTGGGTCTTTGTGTGGTTTAGGTATCAGAGTAACTGTGACTTCATAGAATGAATTAGGTAGTGTTCCTTCTGTTTCTATTTTGTGGAATAGTTTGAAGAGTATTGGTATTAGGTCTTCTTTTAAGATCTGTTAGAATTCTGCACTAAAACCATCTGGCTCTGGGCTATTTTTGGTTGGGAGTGTTTTAATGACTGCTTCTATTTCCGTAGGGTTAATGGCACTGTTTAGATAGCTTACCTGATCTTGGTTTAACTTTGGTATGTGGTGTCTGTCTAGAAAATCATCTATTTCATCTAGATTTTCCAGTTTTGTCCAGTACAGGCTGTTGTGGTAAGATCCGATGATTTTTTTTTTTTTTTAATTCCCATCCTTTGTTATGTCTCCCTTTTCATTTCTGATTTTATTTTGGTTACTGTCTTTGTGACCTTTAGTTAGTTTGGTTAAGAGCTTATCTCTGTTGATTTCCTCAAAGATCCAGTTCTTGGCTTTGTAACAATTCTTTGTATCATTCTCTTTGTTGATCTTTGAGTTTGACTATTTCCTACCCTCTTCTTATCTTGGGTATGTTTGCCTCATTTTATTTTTGAGCTTTCCTGTGTGATGTTAAGTTGCTAATGTAGGATCTCTCCAATTTCTTTCCTTTTTTAGGAATGGAAACTGTCTCAAGTACTGTTTATTATGTCTGCAATGAGAAATCCTCCACATTTCTCTGTATAATTTTAAGTTCTCCACAACTAGATTCATCTCTCTCTTTCTTTTTTAAATTGGATATTTTATTTATTTACATTTCAAATGTTATCCCCATTTCCGGTTTCCCCTCAGCAAACACCCTATCCCATCCCTCCTCCCCCTGCTTCTATGTGGGTTTCCCCCACCCACCCACTCACTCCCACCTCCCTGCTTTGGCATTCCCCTACTTACACTAGGGCATTGAGCCTTCTCAAGGCCTAGGACCTGTCCTCCCATTGATGCCAGATAAGGCTATCCTTTGCTACATATGCAGCTGGAGCCATTGGCCCCTCTGTGTGTAGTACTCTTTGGTTGGTGGTTTAGTCCCTGGGAACTTTGGGCATCTGATTGGCTCTCCAATTTCTTTATGAAGGTACTTAAAGCTATGAATTTTCCTCTTAACACTGTTTTCATTGTGTCCCATGAGTTTGGGTATGCTGTGCTTTTATTTTCATTGAAGTTTTTTTATTTGTTCCCTGACCAAGTTATCATTGAGTAGAGTTGTTCAGTTTTCATGAATATGTTTGCTTTCTGTTGTGCTTGTTGTTATTGAAGTCCAGCCATACTCTGTGGTGATCTGATAGAATGCATGGGATCATTTCAATCTTCTTGTATCTCTTGAGGCCTGTTTCGTTTCAGATTATATGGTCAATTTTGGAGAAGGTATCATGAGGTGCTGAGAATAAGGTATATTCTTTTGTTTTAGTGTGAAATGTCCTGTAGATACCTGTTAGATCCATTTGGCTCATAACTTCTGTTAGTTTCACTGTGTCTCTGTTTAGTTTCTGTTTCATTGATGAGAGTGGAGGTGTTGAAGACTCCCACTATTATTGTGAGAGGTTCAATGTGTGTTTTGGGCTTTAGTAAAGTTTCTTTTATGAATGTGGTTGCCCTTGCATTTGGGGCATAGATGTTGAAAACTGATGCTTCATGTCAGCGGATTTTCTCTTTGGTGAGTGTGAAGTATCCTTCCCCATCTCTTTTGATAACTGAATTTCTTGGATGTTTTTCTCAGGAGCTTTTTTTTTTTTTTTTTTTTTTACATTTTGTATTTTCTTTGATCCTTGTGTCAGTATATTCTATGGTATCTTCTGTGCCTAAGGTTCTTCTGTCTCTTGTATTCTGTTGGAGATGCTTGCATCTGTAGCCCCTGTATCTCTCCTAGGTTTCCCATCTCCAGGGTCGCCTCCACTTGTGATTTCTTTATTGTATCTGTTTCCATTTTTAAGTCCTGGATCGTTTTGTTCAATTCATTTACCTGTTTTGTTGTGTTTTCCTGTATTTCTTTAAGGGATTTGTTCATTTCCTCTTTTAGGACTTCTGGCTGTTTGTGTTTTCCTGTGTTTCTCCTTAAAGGCCTCGCTCTATCATCTTCACAAGACGGGATTTTAGGTTAGAACCTTTCTCTTTAGGTCTGTTAGCGTATCCAGAGCTTGCTTTGTTGGGAAAACTTGGTTCTGATGGTGGCAAATTATATTGGCTTCATATTCTTGTTCTTGCCTCTCAACATCTGGTTATCTGAGGTGTTACGTGGCTTGGGTGTATGAGGGTGTAGTTTGAGGAGGTGCAGAATAAATTAATATGAAGTCCAGAGGTTGATGTTGAATATCCTTTGTAGTTTCCTATTTTTTATTTTTTTCTCTTGGTCTTGTGAGACAGGATTTCTTTATGTATCCCTCCCTAGGAGTCCTGGAACTCATTTTGTAAACCAGGCTCAGAAATCTCCCTGCTTCTGCCTCTCAAGTGCTAAAATTGAAGTTGTGTGCTCCAGTGCATGGCTTCCACTTTTCTTGTATTTTGATGCAGGGTCTCTCACTGAGACATGAAGCTCAACAATTCAGCTACATTGGTTGGCCAGTGAGCATTATTGTTCTGTTATTACTTACCTTCCTCTCACAGGAGTTGAATGCCCTTGTGCCATTATACGTAACTTTTGTAGAGAGTGCTGTGCATCTAATGTCTCCTTACGTTTCCATGGCAGGTATCTTACCAATGAGGCTGTTTTTCCAGCTCCCCCTTTTATGTTTCTGAGACAGTCATGTGAAACCTAGGCCTTTTCTCCCTCTGCCTCTCAAGTACTGGAATAACAAGCATAAAACAACACACCTGTCTGCTTGTCTCCCCCCACCCCCCAAGCCATTCTTTCTTGGTATATGTGACTGTTGCTGGGGTTTGTATTCTAATTTCTCTTTTAGTTCTAATCTTGTATGTTGATTTGTATTTTCAATGTACTGTCACATTCCTGAGTTTTAATTGTATCATTTTTATTTCACCTCTATGGTTTTGACTAGGATTTGTTGTAGTATGTTGAACACAACCTATGAAAAGTTACCATATTTGTCTTACTCTATATTTAGAGAAAGCTTTCCAACTTTTTTCTGTTCAGTATGTGGGTTTTCTACTAAGTAAGTGGGTTTGTCTCATGTGGTTTTATTTATACTGAAGCACATTTCTTTTTTAAGTAATTTGTTGGGAATTAGTTTCAGGACATTTTGAATCATGTCAAATGATTTATATCTGTTAAAATGATCCTACTTTTTTGTTTGCCCTTAGTTCTTTTGTTGTCATGTGTTAAGTTTATTGAATACCTTATATATTGCTTGATTCTTGGAAGTAATTTTATTTTATTTTTTCTGTTTGGTTGGATTTGTCAAACCAAATGGTTTTTCTTTGTTGAAAGACCCCCCCCCCCCCTTCCCCAATCAGGGTTTCTCTGTGTTAGTCCTGGCCACCCTGGAACATGCTCTGTCAATCAGGCTGACCTTGAACTCAGATTCACCTGCTTTGCCTCCTGAGTGCTAGGATTAAAAGTGTGTACCACATGCATGCACTACATAATACATTTATTTACTTATTATTTTGCTGCCCTACTTTTTGGAACAGGTTCTCAATGTAGTCTAGGCTGGCCTTTACCTGTAATTGAGGATGATCTTGAATTCATAATCTTGCCGCTTTCATCTCCCAAGTACTACCTACAGTTATCGCTTGTGCCACCATTACATATCATATTACTTGTTGCTAGTTCATTGAAATTTTTTATTTCTCTGTGATTTGATCTTGGTACATTTTATGTTTCTAGGAATTTATCTGAGTTCTTGAAAGCAGACAGTACCAGTACTTTTTGTTAGGAGCAACATGTTAACAAATTACTTTTTTCCCCAATATTTCTTTTCATTTTTATTTTATGCATATTGATATTCTGCCGACTTGTATTCTGTGTGTGAGTGTGCTAGATTCTCTGGACCTGGAGTTACATACAGTTGTAAGCCACCATGTGGGTTCTAGGAATTGAACCTGGATCCTTTGGAAGATTAGCCAGTGGTCTTAACCACTGGGCTGCCTTTCCAGCCCCTGTTAACAGATTGTTAATTGTCATTTTCATAATCATAATGTGTATAATATGCTATTTTTCCTAAATTATTTTTTTCATTTTAATAATCTTAACTTGCAATTGTCCTACTTAATTTTTATTTTATGTCTGTGTTAATAATATAGCCATAGTCACAGTTATTATGGGTTCTGTTATAACACTTGCAATAAAATGAACCTTCCACTCAAGTGGAAACAGAAGTTTTTTTTTCTGATATCTTTAAAGATTATGTTTCCAGTACTATAGCTATGTCTGTACCTGGAGAAATCATTATATAGAATGCAAATAGTCACTTGAGTCATTGGTGATTATGTTTTTGATTAAGGAGGTATTTGATTCTATGTTGCTGACTACTGACTAATTAAGGTATCAGCTGCTAATTATGTGAGTGGTTTCAGTAATTTTCTTGACATTAACTATTTTATGGACGACTTCTCTGTATTTTTAATGCCCAGTTTATCATTACTTTCTTCTAAATTAAGAGTTTTTTGTTCATAGCTATGTGTTTGTGTGGATGCATATGTGAGTGTGTGTGCACGTGGCACATTGGAAATTAGAGGAAAATCTTAGGGAGTCAATTATCTTTTTCCACCTTCATGTGGGGGGTTCTGGGGATTATACCCAGGTTATCAATCTCGTTCTTGCTTGTGCCTTTACTGTTTTTAGCAACCCTACTGGGAGTTGATTCCATCTCTAGAAACGTCTTTCTTTGCTTACTTTTAAGAAGCAGGCCGTCATCCATTCATGTTGTACTGTGGAATTATAGTAAAGCAAAGTTTCAGACTTTGCCAGTGGTTTATACCACATATGCCTTATTTGTAATTTTAGTTCTCATTAGTTTTGCCTCATATGTGATATTTTTCCCATTGTAGTCTTTAGGCGCCCAAAGTCGTTATTTCAAACTGGCTTCACCTAATTTAAGACTTAGGCTAATCCTGATATTTTGATCTCCTAACATAAGTGACAAATGTCCCTTACAGTGTGAAGGTTTTCAGTTTATTTTGTCTAGATCTGTCAGCAGGATTACTGTCTGTGGTAGTTTTGCCTCATTATTTCTTTAATTGAAAGGTTGTAAAGCTAAAATAGTTCCTGAGTCATAGGTTGGTGAATGAATGTTACTTTAGCAGGCATGAAATTAATCTCGTTATATATGTCTCTGTCATAGCTCAAAGATGAACAGGTAGTTGTCAGCTAGCAGCAGTAATTTTGAAAGGAATGTTCACTGCCCGCTGATCTGAACTGTGGGTATGAAATACTCAGTAAATATGATAGTTTGTATATGCTTGGTCCAGGGAGTGGTACTATTAGGAGGTGCGGCCTTGTTGGATAGGTGTGTAGCTGTGGATGTGGGCTTAAGATCCTCATCCTAGCTGTCTGGAAATTAGTAGTTTTCTACTAGCAGCCTTCAGATAAAGATGTAGAACTCTCAGCTTCTCCTGCACCATGCCTGCATGGATGCTATCATGTCCCCGCCTTGATGATACTGGACTGAACCTGTAATCCAACCCCAGTTAAATGTTGTCTTTTATAAGACTTGCATTGGGCGGTGGGGGGAAGACTTGCATTGATCATTGTCTGTTCTCTGCACTAAGACAGTAAACCAGATTGTAAACAGACAAGCGTGTCATTCAGGCATTGCTCTGTTTGTACATCATAGAGTTGTTTTAGTATAATTTTGAGGGGCCTCATGATTCAGAATGGGAATTAAGCATCAACTTCCTCTCAAAGTTATGATTTGTATCAGCCTTTAACAAGACAGTCATTTTTCTCTTTAACTTTTGAATGCAGACATCCCCTCTAGCTTTGAAAGTTTTAGATGGCATCTTACTCCTATGTGAGGCTGTTTAATCAACAGTACAAAGCCATTATTTACTGACTGTAGGATGGTACAGTGGTTAAAGGAGTTGAAACACAGGTATGAGGACTGGGGCTTAGATTCTCAACATAATGTAACCAACTGTCAGGTGAGCTTGGTGGCCTGCTTGTAATTTCAGTTTCAGAAGTCAGAGATAGGGTATCCCTAGCCATAAGTTGGCAATAGCTATAACTGCATTGTCTGTGTTTGATTGAGAGAGACCTTTTTGAATAAAGTAGTGGTGGAATTTGGGATTTTAAGATTGGAAAAAAAAAGTGGCTGTTTTGTAGGGGCAGGTTTATTTCGAATAAACCTGAGTAAGCAGTCATATGGTCATATGAGAAGGTAAAGGAACAAACGTCTTTTACAGTTGGGTCTGTTACATTGGCAAGGGACCTGAGTCCCACTTCAGCTAGGTATTGTTACTAGTTAAATGAGAATGTGCAGGAATGGTATGAGTAGTATTGATTTTAGGGAATTAACTTTTGGGAATTGAAATTGTTAGCCACATTGAAGGGGATTTCTGCTTTACAGGAGTATAGTTGTTAAGAAGGACATGCTGACTGGAATTGGGTTGCCTCTGAGTCTGGGAGGAGAGTTATGTTCATGTTATTAGCATGATTCCTAAAATCTCAGGCCTCTATGCTTTCATACACTGATGGTCCTCTAAATGTGTAGGTCCCCCCCCCCCTACAAACATGAGTACATATCACACACACACACTCACACACACACACACACACACACCTGAAAAAAGGGAAAAATTTATTACTTAGTATAACCATCTTTCTTGATTATTTTACTTAGGTATTTTGAGATAACTTATTGAAGGTTTTCATTAGAACTCCTTTCACTATGTGCTTTTTTTTTGTTGTGGGATGACATCTTGTGTGTGTACTTGTGTTCTTGTATGGTATGGATGTAAATGAATGTGCAAGTGCATATGTGCTCACACATAAGTGGAGGTTTGAGGTCCAGTATAGTTCCTTGGGTCCTAACCCTGCTGATTAAGTTAAGCTGTGTGACTGGCCAGCAAACCCTGGTAATCTTCCTGTCCCCACATCCCACTTATGTGAAATGCTCATACTGCCTCCTTGCCTTTTAATATTTATTTACTTAATGTTATAACAAATTCTAGGGCTCAAACTCAGCTCTTCATGTTTACCTCGTAAGCCTGTGATTGTCACCTTGCCTTAAACCTCCTTAACCCTTCCTTATTAGATTCAAATTGTTTACTGCTCCTTACTCCTTTTGCATTTGAAGAGAGTTGGGCTCCTTATTAGGGATTAGGTTTTGTCTCAATGGACTTTTGCAGCTGCTTTAGTTAGTTCAGCGCTGTAACTCTCTCCATACCATCATTAATGCCAGTTTGCTTTTTTACTTGATTGTTTGCTTCAGCAGTACTTTTTAACTTCCTCAAGAATGTATTCTTTCCATCCAAACTTGATTAAACTCTTTGGCGCAAGAGGTCTACCCTTTTGCCTTTCTAGGTTTTGACATATCTTTTACTGTACACAATCATTTAGAACTTTTAATTTGGTGAGATGATCTGATGCCTTTAATCTATGCACTCAAAGTGGCAGATCTCAGAGTTTAAGTCCAGTCTGGTTTATATAGTGAGTTCCAGACCAGCCACAGCTGCACAGTGAAACTTTGCGTTAAAAGAAAAAAATAGAAAAGAAAAGGGAAAAGGAAAAGGAAAAGAAAAAAGGAATTCACAACCCTGTGCCATTTACAAAGATGGGGTAAAAAAAAACCACCCCTCTTTTGATTTTAAATAAGTGACTTATGCCTCTTAAGTTCGTGTAGGGTTGTTAACTACCTTAATTTCAGTATTACTGCATCTCAGGAAATTAGTACTTTTTAAAGAGAAGACAAAAGGTGATGTCAGGGTACAGATGGTATGTTTCAACTTTGTCATCTTGTAGGCTTCTAGTTCTAATAACAGTATCAACAGCAAAGGTCACTACAATCAACATAATAGTGATGAAAGTTAAAATGGTTTGAAATAACTAATTTTCATAATGTATTTAAGACACACAGTATATGGTTTTGGAAAATGATACCAATATGCTTTCTCAAGTCATGGTTGCCACATTCTTGTGTGAAATCCAAAATGCAATAAAATAGTATAATCTCTAAACAGACACAAGATTCGGTATAATGATTATAACTTGGTGATTTGACTGATACACAATCATATCTGATTATAGTCCCCACTTTCTTGATTCATATGCAGTCTTAGGACTTAGGCTGACATTCCTCAGATGAATGTACTGTCGGGTTTTTTGTTAACTTGACACAAACTAAAGGCATCAGAGAGGAAGGAACCTCAGTTGAGAAAATGTATTCATAGGGTCCAGATGTAAGTTTTCTCAGTCATCAGTTGGTAAGGGCTCAGCCCATTGTAGGTGGTAGGTAGCCTTGGGTTTTATAAGAAAGCAGGCTGAACAAGGCTAACAAGCCAGTAAGCAGCACCCCTCCATGGCCTCTGTGTCAGCTCCTGACTCCAGGTTGCTGCCCTGTGTGAGTTCCTGTTCTTACTTCCTTCTGTGATGAACAGTGGTGTGGAAGCCAAATAAATGATTTCCTCCCTAACTTGCCTTTTGTTTATATTGTTTTGTCATAGCAATTGAAACCCTAATTAAGATAATGTCTCAGGAAAGTAGACCCCAGCTATTCCCCAGGAAGACTACAGATTCATTTTCAGATGTCTGAGCGATTCTTATTTACATGTATCTAATGAACCAGAGTGTCTAACTAGGGTTTTACTGCTGTGAACAGACACCATTAGCAAGGTAACTTCTTGTGTGTGTGTGTGTGTGTGTGTGTGTGTGTGTTTAAATTTTAGTGTGTATATTTTTAACATGTTCAAAAGGTTGTTTTTTTTAAACCATTTTTTAAAATCTCTTAATTTTTATAGTTTCTTCTTCCATTTCTTCTCAAACTTCTTCATCTGTCCATGAGGCATACATATCCATCTTTAAGAAATCCAACATCATGTTCTAGTTCTTTGATTTTTCTCTATATGAATTTACATGGTTTTGCTATGGGAAATAGGTTAGTTACATTTAGTTATATTTCAATGTGAACCAAATAATTTTTTATTATTATTCTTTAATCTGTTTTTATAGTTCAGTCCTTATCCCCCTCCTAGCTTGCCCTCTGACTGTTCCTCATCCCATACCTCCTCCCCAAGAGAATGTTCCCAGCCCACTGGACCTCCCCACTCCATGGGGCCTCAAATCTCTTGAGGTTAAGTGGGTCTTCTCTCACTGAGGCCAGACCAGGCAGTCCTCTGCTGTTATGTGTCAGGGCCTCATGTCAACTGTTGTATGCTGCTTGGTTGGTGGCTCAGTGTCTTGAGAAATCTCATGGGTCCAGGTTAGTTGAGACTTCCTATGGGGTTGCCCTCCTCCTCAGCTTCTCCCAGCTTTTTCCTAATTCAACCACAGGAGTACCTGGCTTCTGTCCATTTGTTGGGTGTAAATATTTGCATCTGACTCTTTCAACTGCTTGTTGGGCCTCTTGGAGGCAGCCATGCTAGGCTTCTGTGTATAAGTACACCATAGAATCAGTAATAGTGCCAGGCCTTGGAGCCTCCCTTTGAGCTGGATCCCAATTTGGGCCTGTCAATGAACCTCCTTTCCCTCAGGCTCCTCTCCATCTCTATCCAGCTATCTCTTCTTCCTATGTATATACTTGAAACTGTTGAGCTTAGCAAAAGCATAATAGAATATTGAAAAAGCACATCTTAAATAATGTCGTTAACCACCATTTGTGGTTATAAGTGGCTGATCAACTTCACTTTTTTGATATATAGTATTGATAACTGGTGAATAAAAGTATGTTCAGTGAATAAGAAAATCTGCTCTCTAATAACTTATATTCAGTATATTGTGTCCTTGAAATAACATTGGCAACTGAAATGGTACAGAAATGTTTTTGTACTCTAAATTTTTGGGAGTTGATATTAAATTTTAAAATAGCAGTGAAAGTGCTTTTTTTCATCGTATTTTACCTTTCTTAATCGATTTGCAGAATCATTTGAGTAAAGAAAGGTAGAATGTAGACATTTTTAATTTGCCCACTTTTCTATGTATATTTTTTAAAGAAAATTCCCATAAAGAAGAACTTAAATTTGTCAAAATTTTTTTATTAAAATTTATTCTGGATAGGCTGGTGAGACACAGTAGGCAAAAGCACTTGCCATGGCCAAGCCCGAGATCATGAGTTCAAAATCTGGGATCTGCAAAGTGCTAAGAGAGAACTAACTCCTGCAAGTTGCCCTCTCTCCTCCATATGTACTTTACACAGACACATTAAATAATTTAAAAAATTCCTTTAAAACATTGTTGAGGAAGGTCAACTGTCAGTTGTGGGGAAGAACTCACTATTCCAGCCAGGAGGTTGGACACAGGTAGTCTCATATTTGGGTATGGAGCTATTTATATTTTTTTTGCAAGAATACTTTCTAAATTACAAAATTTTAATGAGAAACTTTGCGAAACCAGCTAAAAGAAGTTACTATTAAAGACTGTTGTCAATGTCGCAGCAGCTGCTCTTGGCTTTGTCACTCTTCAGCTGCTGCAACTCTGTTAGCATTCTCCCGGCTGCACCTTTGCCATTGTCAAGAACTTGCCGCTTCTGTGGTGCCTTCTCTTCCACTAACAAGCCACGAGTGTCCCTGGATGTCCACTGTCCTGTGCTTTCTCAAGTTCTGCTTTTGTTTTTTGCCTTGGGTGTCACGTCTCAGCTTTTTGTTTTTGTTACAACAGTCTATTCTGTGGTTACTACTGCTTCTCTTAACCTATTTCTAGCTAGAGTTAGCAAGACAAACTGAGAAGTTTTTTCTTATTTGGGGGTGGAGTCTAATGCTGTACCCTAGGAAGAGACATCCAGCTCATCAGATGTGCCATGTAGTCTGTGTATATAGTCAGAAATTGGGAATTTACAATAACTACAGTAGGCTTTCATGTAACTTAAAGGGTTGTTTTTATACCACTTAGGGTACTGCTCCCTTTTGTACATGTCACAGTGTTCTTTGCTAGTACACCAGGGAGAGTACTGCCCCTCTGGCTAGAATGGAAAAGGCTACAGTATCATCTAGAGTTTTCTGTGAGTTGTAATGATAGAGAGACCTGTGTAAACTGAAATATCCTAGATGACACATTTAGGACAGTAGTTCTCAACCTGTGGGATTGAGGACCCTTTGGGGGTTGAATCCACAGGGTCACTGTAAATCATCAGAAACTTTTTTTATTTTATTATAATTCGTAACAGTAGGAAAATTACTGTTATAAGATGAGGTAGCAACCAAAATGATTTTATGGGTGGAAGTCATCACTGTATTAAAGGCCACAGCATTAAGGAAGGCTGAGAACCACTGCTTTAGGAACTGTTGCTGCTGTAGTTATTCAGGTGCTTCCTAAAAGCAAAAAGGAGTTTGTCTGGCTATTTAACATTCTTCTTTGTTCAGTCGGCCAACTCACCAATAGAAGAGTCCAATAGCTTTTATTTAGGGGCATCAATACCCCCATCCCTTTATTATGCTTATTTATAGGAGAATTAATGTCAGAAGGAATATACTAAGAGCTTACTATTAATCATAAAAGTTAAAACAACACTTTGAACAGTGTCCCAACTCTAGCCCCCCCCACCCCCACCCGGGGGGGCATTGGGTTCATTTATGTGTTTCATTAAATTGAAAGAAATTGAGATATTATTTCAGATTGAAGGAAAGAGGCAGCTAAATATACTTGACCTAAGTTTGGATCATTTACCATTGTATGTGTGTGTTGGTCTGTTTCTGTTTCTCTATACACTTAAATGCATATTTTTTTAGGGACAAGGGCATTACACTAAGTATTACATAGTTATAAAAACCAAAAAATTTAAAATTGAAACCATTATCTATTTATCTAGGTATTCTTAAAATTTGCTAATTGTTTTATCTCTAGTTTTGGGGCCAACCAAATGCTAAGCATTCTACTCGTTGTGTGCTTTGTTTGTCTCTTTTCTTCTTTTTACCCCCCTACAATATGGCTTTATTCAGCCTAGGTTGAATTGTTATTTTGGAATGTTTAAAAAAGATAAGCAAGAACATTAGTCAGAATCACCTTGATTTTAATTTAATCTATTCAATTTATGAATATTTGGTTATATTGTCTTATAATTAACGTGTATTTCTTAAACTTAGGTATGTGAATCTTTTTTGGGGGGGGGATACAATGAAGCATCTATTTACTACAAATAGATTGTCATAGATAAAATTCAACTTATTTAGCTTGGAATACCAGAGCATTTATTTAGAGTTATTTGAGAATTTTAGGTATATGCAACTTATAAGCAACTAAAGTACTAAAAAGTCTCCCACTCTCAGCATCTCTCTTCAAGAGGAGTGCAGGATACGAGGGTATGCAAGCATGAGTGTCCTTACCCAGCAGTCTTTAACTAACTGTCCATCCTTAGAGAGAAGTATAGTCTTCTTCCTCCCCAGCCCTGCATGAAAAGGGAAGAGAAATGTCCGTCAACAAGTTAATGGATAAAATGTATGCACTGGCATGGAACAACTTTAAAGTAAAAAACCAAGATACTTTAAGGTATTTCTATAAAATATATTAATAGTAGAAATAGAACGTTCCAGATGTCTACACAAGTTAACAGAAATCATGTTTCTACATATCTTAAGGGCCTCTGGAAAGGCAACAAGAAACTACTCAAGTGCTTCCTAAGAATGGAAGCTGCAGCCTGCTTATGTTCTGTGGTTGTGGTTCAGACTTTCAGAGCCCCAAGGGTCTAAGTTAGTTAACTCTGTTGGTCTTCCTGTGGAGTTCCTATCCCTTTCAGGTCCTAAGTCTTTCCTCTTATTCTTTCATGAGTCTCCAGGCTTCATCCATTGTTAGGCTGTGGGTGTCTTTATCTGTCTGAGTCAGCTGCTGGGCTTACCCCTCCCTACTCATAAGTAGCAGATGTGCAACTTGACCTTCATCTGGGTCCTGAAAACTGGAACGGGGTCTATCCTAAAAACTGTTGCCTGTAAGTGTGATATATTCTACTAGCTGGGCTATCTTCCTCAGTGGGAGGGGAAGTGCCTAGACTCTCAGAGGCTTGAAGTACCCAGGGTGGGGGTGGGGCGAGGTGTGGTGTGCTGCCCACTTGCTCAGAGGAGAATGGGATGGGGGAAGGATTGTGGGAGGGGATGACCAGAAGGGGGCAGTGAGTGGGATATAAGATGAATAGGTAAAACAATATTAAAGAACAAAGAATGGAAGCTGGTGACTATGATAGTGCTAGGATGACTCTGAAACTGTTGACAAAACTCAAACCTTGTAGAGGTCCCTCCCTACCCTTTCCCTGGCTATGCTGTGTAATGTTTTTCAGTGCCCTCTGTTTATAAAGGCCAGTACTGCAGCAGATAGCAATAGAATTTGTTTACAAGCATCCTAAAGGAAGACAAATAAGTATAGATATGGAGACATGAGACAGAAAGTAGGTAATTGGAGCAGGGCTCTAATGAAAATTGATTACTCAAAAAAGTATTAATCATTTACCAAAATTGATGTTGGCTAATTTGAAGCAATATCCATGTAGCTAGTTGATATATAAATTCATAAACATTTCTGGATTTGGATAAAGTAACTACAGAAAAATTTCTCATTTTCTTTGGCTTTAGGATACAGTAGTAGCTAGTATCAGTGTTGAAAACCTAGTGGGCTGGGGATGCATCTCAATTGGGAGACTGTCTGCCTAGCACACACAAAGCCTTGGGTTCTGTCAGTGCATTGCAGAATCAACAATGGTGAATGCCTGGAATACCAGCACTTGGGAAATAGAAGGATCAGGAGTTCAGAGGTATTTGTTGTTGTTTTGCTTTGGTTTTGGTTTTTAAGTCACAAAGTGAGTTTGAGGTTAGCTTGCGATAAATGAGATTGTATCTGGGAAAACCAAAAGAAGGCAATAACTGTGCCAGGAGGGTAGTGATAATTATATAATTTAGTCTGTATCAAAACAGAACTGTTTTGACTTTGATGTATTCCCAGTATCTTGAACAGCTCCAAGAGTGCCCACTTAAGAGTATTTGTTGAAAGGATAAGGTTTTGTTTTTTTTTTTTTTGTTTTTTTTTTAGAGTAATTCATCAACAAAATTTGGAAATACAGAATTTTCCAGTAGTGTTTTAGTGAACTAGGCTCTCAAATTGCAGGAGAGTATATTGAGGAAGATATAAATTTGGTAATGTCAAGAGTAGACATAGTTAAATATTTAAACATTGCTATATAGAAAATCTAGTCAGATCTAAAATTTTATTTTAACATCTTCAGTTTTGATGTTTTTATTGTAATTTTTGGTCATTGAAAAATTTTAATTGCTTTTGTTTAGAGATTGATCTTTGACTTACAGTATTTCAAAACACCATCATTAGATCAAACAATGTAAGATTATGTTTATATAGAATAAGAAAATTTACATTTAGTGCATATTTTAATCTTTTTATTCAGTCAACAAATAAGAAACCTCGAAAATCTCCAGGAGAAAAGAGCAGAATTGAAGCTGGAATTCGAGGAGCAGGTCGTGGAAGAGCCAATGGGCACCCCCAACAGAACGGCGACGGGGATCCTGTCACCTTATTTGAGGTGGTGAAGCTGGGGAAGAGTGCAATGCAGGTAATCTTCACATGTTCTTATTTCTTGCATAAAGCAAGGCAGTCAGTAACCTGCATGGAATGTGCTAGTGTGTTTCTTGACACCCCATGTGCATGTGTGTATCAGTGTCTGTATGCTTTTGATGATAGCTTTTCTATCCAGGATCTTGAATACTCTGAGTGTGCACTCTACTACTTATTCATTCCTCCAACCTCTGTACAGCTAATTTTTGGCTGAGCCAAAATGGTGTTCTTTTGGGGTGTTTTAGTTTAGCTTATAAAGAACATTTTGTTTATTAGCAAGGTATTCTTTCCGTTACACTAAAGAAAATGAATAGTAGGCGATGCTCAAGAGAATTTGTATTGTCTTGATAGAGTTTTGACCTTGATATGTGTAGTGCGGATTTTAGGATATTTAGAGAAGTTTCTGTGTGTATTTGTGTGTGTGTGTGTGTGTGTGTGTGTGTGTGTGTGTGTGTCTGTGTCTGTGTGTCTGTGTGTCTGTGTGAGGGCAGGGGTTGTTTGGAGACTCAAATCCTTATACTTAAATATAATAAGTGTTTTATATATTGAGTTATTTCCTTAGCTTAGGGTGATCTTTTTACTGTTGTTCACATTTTATTTTTGCATTTTAATAATCTACTTACTGTATCTTATATTTCAATTCTTCAACAATAAAATCATATGATCCTTGATTTTATTGATGACTTCACTAAAAATATAAACTAGAGTTACTTTTTCACTCCTTTAAAATGATGGTATATTATTTTTTATTATTAAAATATACTACTATTCATGTTAGTCTTTGTACATCCATTTAAAAATGCCATAGGTGGAATTGTTTGCTTCAGGGCTATTTTCTTAATATAATACAGAAGTATCATATTTCTCTCCAATAAATTCAACTTCTACCCTTTCAAGACATGGAGGAAGTAATAAAATGCACATATAACCTGACGGTGTTTGAGTTGAATATGCTGAGTGTGGATACGAGTTTAAAATTCTGCATTCTAGTGGCTAGGCGGGAGGCTCATGAGCTTGGGGATAGCCTGTGCTACATAGTGCACTTCTTCTAGAAGAACATATAAATAACCCAGTAATAAAAAACAGGGAGTGTAACTGGGCAGTGGTGGCCTACGCCTTTAATCTCAGCATTCAGGAGGTAGACAGATCTCTTATGAATTTGTTGGCCAGCCTGGTATATAGAGCTAGTTCTAGTACAGCTGAAGCTACCTAAAGAAATACTGTCTTGAAAAACAAATGAACTTATAAAAAGCAGTCTCAGTTTCAGTTTCTTTGTATTGGTGTTTTATATTTCAAAATCAATTATTACTTTAATTTGTATTTTCTTAATAACCAGTTTTTAATAATAAGCTAATCTGTTTATTTTTCTCATTTGCTAATTTTAAAATTACATTTCAATTTAAGTCTGAAAAGCATGTCAATATTTAATAAAACAGATTTAACATTCAAGATCAACATAGTTTGTCATTAGTTTGTCTTTTTTTAAAAAAGCCCTTAAAGAAATTTAATTTACATTGTCTTTTTTGAATATTGATGTGTACATTGGTCTTTGAATTTGTGTGACCACCAACAATGTGGATTATACTGGTAAAATTCTAAGTTGTACAACAACTATTAGATTTCCAGTTCTGAACAGTAAAAGATTATCTGTACATTATATTAGTATATTTTAAAACCAAGTGTCTTGGCCATAAAATTTAACCATATATTTATCAGACTTTGAGAGAAAAATATTAATAGGCTACTGAAACACTGAGTTTTTTTAGGTATAGTTTTCTCAGTTTTGACTCAAAAGACAAATATAGGAATTAGGGAAGAATTATGTAAAAATATGAATTTTACGTAAATTTAGTATTCTCAGAATTCTGCATTTTTATGTAAAAATTTATATATTATAAATATTTTAGAATTCATTATAATTGGACATTAAAATTAATGTTAACAAAGCTTTTTTTTTTTTTTTTTAAACCAAACTGGCTCGTTGTGGCAGTATGCATACTTCTTTTAAAGTTTATTTTCCTTAATTTTGTGTATATGTACATGTGGTGGTAGTGGAGTATGCACATGTGAGGTCCGATGTCTGAGAATACAGAAAAAAGCATAAGATCACTTGAAGCGGATGTTGTAATCCAACTGACGTGGTTTCTGGGAACCCAGCAGCAAGCACTCTTCACTACTAAGCCATCTTTCTAGTCCTATCATCATGTTTTACTGTGGGCCCAGGGGTTGGATCCTGGTTCTTTATACAGATAGCAGCTATTTTATCAAATGGCCCATCTTCCCAGTCACAAAGTAATGTATCAGCAAAATTCTCTCTATTTTATTTTAAACAAATTCTTAAACAAGGTAATATTTTACATACTGTTCTCAAATCACTTTCTACCACATTTTCTGAATATGGATTATTAGAACATTTGTCTTAGTCAGGGTTTCTATTCTTGCACAAAAATCAAGACCAAGAAGCAGTTGGGGAGGAAAGGGTTTATTCAGCTTACACTTTTCACACTTTTCACATTGCTGTTGATCACCAAAGGATGTAGGACTGGCACTCAAGCAGGGCAGGAAGCAGGAGCTGATGCAGAGGACATGGAGGGATGTTACTTACTGGCTTGCTTCCCCTGGCTTGCTCAGCCTGCTCTCTTATAGAACCAAGACTACCAGCCCAGGGATGGTACCACCCACATGGGGCCCTTCCCCCTTGATCACTAATTGAGAAAGTGCCTTACAGCTGGATCTCATGGAGGCATTTCCTCACCTGAAGCTCCTTTCTCTGTGATAACTCCAACCTGTGTCAAGTTGACACAAAACTAGCCAGTACAGACATTGTAACCATCAGAATTTGATTTTAACGTAATATTTCAAGTATATTTTGTTGCTTTCTTTTCAACTTTTATTCTCTACTTTTAAAACTTTTAAAATAATTTAGCACTTACATTTTTCTTTACTTGGTATGTTGAGATTAATGTATAAGCTGTGGTCATCTTGTTTTTAATCCTGCAACCCATTGGTGGCATTATTATTATGCATTTGACTTCTGGTTTTTCAAATTTATTTGTTTTTTGCTCATTTCTAACCATGATTTATTCCATATGCTTTTAATTTTGTTTGCATACAGTATTATCTCCTAAAGGTAGTACATTTGATCATTTTATTATATATCTAAAATGTAAATGTGGGATTGTTTTGTAACAAATTTTCTTCTGTTTGTCCTTATTCAAGAGCATCATGCTTAAATGATTAATAAGGACCTTTGATTAACAGTAACTTGGTAATTTCATTATTTATTGCCTATCCACTTCAAACATAACATCATGATAAACTGTCCTATAGAGAGTATAAAAGCTATGCATGGTCTTGTACTCCTGAAACCAAAGACTGAGGCTGAAGGAACATAAAGTTAGAGCAATCTAACATACATGGTGGACTGAGAGAATAGATGTCAGTGAATTTGGAAACAAATGAAATGTTTATGTATTTTGTATAGAAGAATACTACACATGAATAGAATTTGGGTTATAGTAAAGAAGAAATTAATGGTATTCAAGAACTTGACATTTGTGGGTTAAAAGATCTTAAATTACTTCCTAAGAAATGAGAATATACAGGTTTGTTTCAAAAGTCAGGTCCTGACTGACCTTGCCTACAGTTGAAGTTGAAGCTGTACTAGACAAGTGTAGGCTTATAATGATCCTATAGTATAGGTTTAATCTGATATGTCCTTCAGAGTCTCATGTTTCAGAGCTGCTTCTTGTAGCTCATGGTAATGTTTTGGGCGTTACACCCTTAGCGTGTAAGCCCTGCCTTGCCAAAGTTAGTAGCTACTTGGTGGGACTTTAAATGTTTGTGTCTTCTAGTTCCAGGTTACATTTGTCCCTTTTGATTCCCCACCACGTGAACATGTCTCTGCTGCTGGCTCCTACTACCATGACTTCTGTGTCTTTCTCACTAATAAAGCTGCAATCCTCTGAGACTGAAAGCTAAAATAAAATTTTCATCTTTTACAAAATTTCCTTTAGTAATCTTGTCACCACAATGAGAAAAATAATTCAAATATCATGTGTCTTCATGCTATTTTTCAGTGTTCCTGTTATACTTATTATTCATACAGTTTTTATAAAAAATTATATACTCAGACCAAAAATAAACAAATGAACAAATAGTCATGTAATTAATTAAAATAGGGAATAAATAAAACAGATTAAGAAAGAAAGCCAGACTTAAACAGCAAAAATAAATTGTTGAAATATATTGTTCAAAAAAATTACTGGGAACATAGACATTCACTTAGAATGTAGCCCAGAGAAGGAAAATAGATAATAATAAGATACAGCAAATTTATTTCAGAAATGCAAGGATGAATTAATATTAGACACTCTTGTACTGTAATTTACCAAGTAGTCAGGTTATATATATATTATCATTACTGCTTATTAATTGCCAATGAAATCCCTAACCAATGTCTTAAACCAACAATAATGGAAAGCCAAACAAAATATGAAAATAATAAAAGAGAAAAGCTGCAATAGTTGAAAAGAAGGTGTAGATGTAGCCATAGTCACAGAGGATACACATGTCTGTATTAAAAATTAAAGGGAAAGTTTTCTATAGTGTTAGAACTGAGAAAATCAGGGTTCTTGTATAGAAAATTAACATTAAAAAGTTTTGGCTAGTGAGGTGGCTCAACTTGTGCAAGCTCCTAGCTACAAAGCCTATTGAATTGAATTCAGCTTCCAGAATCCACATGGTAAGGGGACAGACACAGTTGAATCCTGCAATTTGGCTTTTGACCTCACATGAGTCCACTCTCCCCAAAAATTAAATAGGAAGCCCATGGTCTTTTGTGTAGCAATAGGAATAGTTACTAGCACAGGTTGCTTGATTATATTTACAGTCTTGTCTGTTTCTTTCTTGGAGCAATTTAGATGATGATTCATGGGTATAGAGAGATTGGAGTCAGACACTAACAACTTTTTGATAGATCTTATGGGGAAGTAATGAAAGTTTCATAGAGTTTTAGTTGATATGGTTATTCCTTGTTCCTAACAGAAAGCCAAAAAGCTAAAATTAGCTCTCAACAATTGAATGGCTGTACTAAAAGTCCATTGGTTGACCTTTAGTAGTACAAAATGAAAAATACTAAAGTATTTTAGAAAGCAGTTTTCTAAAGATCCATCAATATTACAACAGTTAAAACATTCTATGCTCATAACCTAGTCGCTACTAGCTACAAATTATAGTAGGGCATGTAAGGAAGGAAAGAAAAATGTCACCATTTCACTCAGCAGTGAGTTGGCTTTGAGAGGTAAAATATCTTAGTGATCCTAGCTGTTTGACTTAGTTGTTCACTAAAGAAGAGAAATTTTCCTTAGTATAGTGCTGGAGAATTTGTGTATGACACTTTTACTTGGACATTTTAATTTTCTGGTTATTATTTTTTTCTTTCTGGTTATTTTTGAGATGTCTCTCTCTATCATCCTGGCTGTACTGAAACTCACAGTGTAGAACATGCTGGTTTCAAACTTTCAGAGATCTGACTGCCTCTGCCTCCTGAGTGCTTGGATAAAAAGTGTGGACATTTTAACTTTTATGTCAATTCAAATATGTATAATTTTAAAACATGTAAGCTGAGTTTTTTTTTTTTAACTTGCTTGTTATGTGTTTTTTGATCACTTTAGACAATTTTCTGTAAACCACTCCTATTATTTTTTTGTACCTCCAGAGTTCAACAGTTGGACTCTTTAGTTCAATCATTCAAAAATTTTGGTTTAAAAGAGAATGCACATTTGCCATACTATAGTTACTTTTAAAGTAACCACAGAGAAGGTATACACCAATGGTTTTGTTTCTAACTTCTCTAAAACATATTACAAAAGCTTATTAGTTGTAGGTTAAAAGTAGGTTATGTTTAAGTTACTTAAATTGGAGTTATGAAGGGTTATTACCTCAAATTAACAATTTTCTAAAACCAGAGGTGTAGCTTGGTGGTAGAGAATTTTCTTAGAATGTTGAAGGCTCTTTCTTTGTTCAGTATGTAAATAGTAACTTTTCTCACCACGTTGTTGAATGACATCCAAAAGGTACCAGGGTTGTTTTATTTTTCTTTCTTATTTCAACTTTTACTGAACACATTGCTATTATAAAACATTTTATAGTCTTGCTGATTTCAAATCTTAAAATAACTGGTGGATTTTGATAATATTCTCCATTTTTTCCCTTAAGTCATTTTTTTGGGGGGTGTGGGGAGAGGTTTGGAGACAGGGTTTCTCTGTATAGCCCTGGCTGTCCTGAAACTCACTCTGTAGACCAGGCTGGCCTGGAACTTAGAAGTCTTCCTGCCTCTGCCTCCCACCAATGCTTGGCTTCCTTAAGTCATTTTGTATCACTTTGTATGCTGATGGTCTTGAGTAGACTAAGGAAAGAAGTAACTGTTATTGCCTGAAACTAATAGTCATATATGTATATGTAATAATGAGTGATTGTTTATATATATACTGCTTTTTATGCCATTAAATATGTTTTAGGAGAAATTCACCTTTTTATGTACATATAAACATTCATATTATTTGTAGATATTTAAATATATGCCATGGCATGTACTGGTTTTACTTTAAAGGAAGAATATAATAAGTATTTTTGCTTCTGTCTAAAGTGCTCTTATATATTTTTCAGGAAGGATCTTAGTAGTAGTAACTGTCACACTAAATGAGGTATTGTAGCATATGCTGTCTATTCCAGCAGCAGATCGGTGATAGAGACATGAAAATTTTACATTCAAGGAAAGACTGGGATACAGAAATAATACACATTCTGCCTCAAAAATCTAAATAAATGAATACATAAACAAATAAATGTCATAGAAATAAGTTCATGCCCACATATAATGAGATTTCTTTCAAAAAAAAGACTATTTAACTTAGATTGAATATGTTCTCATTTCATACTTTAGCTTTGAACATAATAAAGCAAAACTCCTTGTGAAAAAGTTTATTTCTAAGCTGCTAAAATAAGCTGAATATATTTTGAGATGATTTCTTACTGTTTGCTGTGCTTTAGCCTTAATCCTTTGATCTAGGATTACAAAGAGAATTCTCTCCTGCTAGTAAAATTATTTGAATCTAGTACAGGATTCCTTAACCTGAAGTCAATATTAAATTCTGGAAAACATGAACATAAATGGAAATAGTGTTGAAAAATTGGAAACTGATTTTAAGCAAGAGACAGAGACAGGCAGACAGACAGACAGGCAGACAACAGTGGGGTTGGAGGGCAGGAGGGACATAGAGGGATGAGAGTTGACCTTTGGGTAGTTTTAAAAGGCTTGTTAGGGTCACTGAAGATTTCATTTGTAACCTTAGAATTAATAGAATTCTTTAATTTTCCTCTTGGAGCTTTACAGCATACAGTTAGAAAATGACAACTTACTATTCAACAAGAAGAAAGCAATAGTAAGTTATAATTGATGCCAAGAACTCCTTTGAGGATTTGTAGGTAGTATACAATGTTTTAATCTAGTTTGCAGTAATTTTAGAAATTATTTATAGATGACATGTGGTTAGCATCTTTGGTCTAGAATATGAATGTATTCTCATGAACAGCAGTAATAATGTATATCTATTACCTCACCACTGCATGCTCCTAATTGGATAACATGGTCACTAAGAATCTTCAGACAATGTCTGTCACTATAGGAAAATGTAGATAATTCTTTTTAAGAACATACAACACTCCTAGAAGGAGATTCACGGTATGAACTTGGAAATAGTTTATAGTGAATAGTTTATCCTTCTTTAGGGATTTGTTCTTCTCTTCATTCAAAGTTGTATTTGTAAATTAGTCTGGATCTGAAAACTATGAGAAAGCATAACTTTTGTCTCTGTCTCCTTAAATCAAGTTTTATCTATCAGGCTAGAGTTTAAGCTATTGAATAAATGAAATAGTACATTAGTAGGGTGACCATGTATTTTGTTCTGAGTGGTATTTGTTAATACCTACAGCTGAGCTTCTCTTCAGGTTGAGATACTTCAATAGTCACAATGTCCAAGCTGCAATTCACACATAATTTGCCCACGTTGTCTTTGAAGGTGAAGCATGGCTCCGTAGTCTGTGTTACCTTGAGATGTCATTATCTACATTGAATACTGGGAATTCTTCTTAATGATCCTGACTTTTACACATATACTTGGCTTACAGAACAGGATATTCCCTGAATTCTGTAAAGATATGCATGTCTACTCACTTTATTAATATAGCTTCCAAGGGTTCCAGCAGTTTTGGAGCATAGTGGAGTAGTAGTGTGGGTATGTATTTCTCATATGATAGAAGAAATAAAAATTCTTAACTCTTAAATCACTGTATTTCATATCAATATCAAAGAACCTCTGACATCATAGCTATTAACTTTATAACCATCTCCACACAAACTAATATGTTCATTCCATATCTCTAGTGAGTATACCAGTAGTAATGAGTTTGCCTAGTAGGAAAGTATTTCTACTTTCTGGTGAAATATTGTTAAAATCTATTTCTACAGTTTTTATAAGGAACAGTGTTTATTTATTTAATTTTGATTTTTTACTTATTCACTTTGCATCCCCATCACTGCCCCCTTCCTGGTCACTCCCTTCCCCAGTCCTTCCCTCTTCCTCCTCCCCTTCCATGAGCACTCCCCTTTACCCCCCACCCTCTTACCTTGGTACTTCAAGTCTCTGAGAGGATAGGCACTTCCTCTTCCACTGAGGCCAGACAAGTCAGCCCAGCTACTAGAACATATCCCATGTACAGAGAACAGCTTTTGGGATAGTTCCTGTTCCAGTTGTTTGGGACCCACATGAAGACATCTGTTTGGGTCCAGCCTGTGTATGTTCTTTGGTTGGTGGTTCAGACTCAGAGCCCCAATGGTCTAGGTTAGTTGATTCTGTTGGTCTTCCTGTGGAGTTCCTATCCCCTTCAGGGCCCACAATCCTTCCTCTTATTCTTCCATAAGAGTCTCCAAGCTTCATCCACTGTTTGGCTGTGGGTGTCTGTATCTGTCTAAGTCAGATGCTGGTTGTAGCCTCTCAGGGGACAACATACTCCTGTCTGTCAGCATAACAGAGTATCATTAATAGTGTCAGAGAATGGTACTTGCCCATGGGATAGGTCTCAAGTTGGGCTGGTTATTGGTTGGCCATCCCCTCAGTCTGCTTCATTCCCCATGCCTGCTTTTCTTGTAGACAGGATAAATTTTGGGTCAGGTTTTGTGGGTCAGTTGGTGTCTGTCGCTCCACTGTAGTTCTTGCCTGGCAACAGGAGGTGACCTTTTCAGGTTTCACATTCCTAATGTGTCACAGCTTCATTGGTTCTTGGGTGCCTACCTTATCTCAGGTCTCTGTCTTGTCCTGGAGATGCCCCATACCTCCTTACCCCCATCAGTTGCAGAGTTCCATTTATTTTCATGGCCATATAGCCATCTCTCCTGTCCTTCCACACCTGATCCAAAGGCCCCCTTCCTGTGCCCTCTCCTTCTCAGTTCTCTCCCTCCCCCTCTAAGTGAGATTCAAGCATCCTTGCTTGGACCTTCCTTCTTGTTTAGCTTCTTTGGGTCTGTGTTACATGGTACCTGTGTTTTATGGTTAATACCCCTTTATAAGTGAGTACATACCATGCATGTTTTTTGGGGACTGGGTTACATCACTCAGGATGATATCCTTAAGTTCCATCCATTTGTGTGCAGAATTCATGATGTGTACACTTTAATAGCTGAATAGTGTTCCATTGTGTAGATGTAACACATTGTCTTTTTCCATCGTTCAGGTAAGGAACAGCCAGGTTTTTTCCAATTTCTGGCTATTACAAATAAAGCGTCTATGAACAGAGTTGAGCAAGTGTGTGTGAGATGTTGGTGTGGGGTTTATTAATTAAAGAATGAGTTACATAAAGTGTGAAATTTACCTTGGAAAGCTCACTTTTATCAGTGAATTTTAATGGAGGAGAGGCTTATTAAGAAATTAAGAGGGCATGGATTCCAGGAGTGCTTTTTCTTCATGATAGGATTGCAATACTTACCTGAAATCTTTCCTCCATGTGTCATGCATGTGTCAGATACATGTTGGGAAGTAGCAGTTGTGAAAGATTCATGATATGGAGCTGCTTTTGTAATGAAACAAAAGATAGAGGTCATCACAATTGGCCACATTGGTATCAGTCTGTGTCCTGACCAGGTTTATGTCAACACGACACAAGCTAGAGTCATCTATGAAAATCCTTCCATAAGCCTGGGTTGTTAAGTAAGCCTGTAGGGCTTTTTCTTATTTAGTGGTCAATAATGTGAGGGGACCGCTGTTGGTGGTGCCTCCCCTGGGCTGGTGGTCTTTGGTTCTATAACAAAGCAGTCTGAGCATGACATGATGAACAAGGCAGTAAGCAGCACCTCTCCTGGGTCTCTGGATCAACTCCTGCCTCCAGGTCCCTGCCCTGTTTGAGTTTCTATCTTGACTTCCTTCAGTGATGGACTACAATGTGGAAGTGTAAGCCAAATAAACCCTTTCCTAGTCAGATTGCTTTTTTGTCATATTATTTCATCAAAGCAAGTTGGTTATGGCCAATCGTGTGGGGGTGGGGCGGCGGCAGTGGTGGTGGTGGTGGGTTGTGTGTGTGTGTCACATAATGTCCTATTGCAATACTTACCTGAAATCTTTTCATTTTTTAGGCATTGTAGAGTTTGCCTATTACTATCTCTTGATAGCCACTCTAGTATCCTTCAATTTGAAGGGATTAACAAAAGCAAATACACATTTTTCATATTCCAGCAAACAATGACGTAAGTTAATACGAAGAACAGTTATTTGAAGCCCAGAGACTGATAGGCTAGAAGGCAGCTTTACTTGTTACCTAATAGGATTATCATTCTGAATTTATGTTATTAATTAAATTTGTTTTTTAACAACTAAGTACAAACAAACAAGCTGGATTGCTCTCACTGCCCAAACCCCCAAATTTTTGTCTCCTCCCTCCCTATAAGCCCTATTTCTTACCTTCATATATGCTTATATTATGCCTTTTTGATTTTTAACAAGGGCTGTGAACCTTGTTTTGGAACTGTCTTTTGGGGGCTGATGGGCTTACCAGTTGGTGTGCAGCAGAAGGCCACAACGGGCCTTCCTCTAGAATCGCTTAGTAGTCATTTGCCCTCTGAGCCCCTCTTTGTTCCATGACTGCTGACAGACTTGGTCTTTTACAGGCTTATCACAGGCAATGCTAGGTTCTTTGAAGTTGCCCAGAAGATAGAATGTTTTTAGATGTTTTTTAGCTTTCCTATCTTTACACTGTTATTGCTCAGTTCCCCATGATGTTACCTGAGCCTTAGAAAGGTGGTATAAATGTCCTGTTTAGAGCAAGTAACTTAATGTTACGAATTCTCAGTCCTTGAGGAACCATGATTCTCTACATTTACTACCATCTACTGCAATCTTTAGACTTTCATTTTTCTTCACAACTGATTAAAGTTTCAGTGTGTATATATTTATTTATTTATTAGTTAGAGATCTAAAAAGAGTAGAACTGGGCCTAAAGAGATAACTCAGTGGTTAAGACTATATTGACTGTTCCTCTAAAGGACGATATTAACCATTACAGTACACTACATTTTCATTATCTATTCATTTGTACATGCAAATCTAAACTTATCCATTTCTTAGTTTTTGGACAAGGTGCTCATCGGACAGCCTGATTTAATTTAATAAAGATCCAGGAACTAGTCTTTGAGTTGATAAAAAATTATTAAAATTATCACTAAGTTATGATTGGAAAATTACCCTGAAGCATACCCAAGGCTTGAAGGACCATTCTCCTAGGAAGCCAAACATAGGAGGGCAATTTCTCTTCCCCAGGACAGCATTTTGATTTTATTGGAAAAGGTAGCATTGTGGTCCACTGGATAGCAAGAGTTCACTGTATTGTCTTGGCCAAAGCAAAACTTTGCATGAGGCTTGCATTATACGTGGCTTGTATTGTGAGTGCTCTATGAAAAGGACAGCTTTTAGTCTTAGGCTGAAGCACTGGAGCAACCAAGTAAATTCCTGGTATTTGGCAGGGAATAGCACTAGTGAATTTCTCTATGTTAGTGAATGCATCACTAATAGACAGTGCAAAAGCAAAGACAAGCTCTTGAAGAGTGTCGTTCAAGAAACAAATAACAAAAACCCAGTCAAGACTAATAAATACAACTTCAGGCTTTGACTATCAAGATTGTATTATCTTAAACCTAAAAATAAATAACCACATAAAGTTCTGTCTATAATTACATTATTAAGTATTACATAGTATACATATGATACTACTGTACTACAATATGAGAGTTTACAGAAGATGTGTGATACTACTAAAAACTGTAGAGAAATGTATTATTTACAAACTATTTACTGGCTTCGTAGGATGCAAGTGCCCTCCCCCACATTCCAGATTAGGGTTCATTGTTCCTTCCTTTACCCTTTCCTTTTGGGAGCTTACTGTGTATTCTAGGATTTCATAAAATGCACAGCATTTCTACTGCCTTAGTCTCTCAGACACTAGGATTAGAAGAATGAGGTGCCACACTGGCTTAGATTAGCATCTTGAGTTCACAAGCTATAGATGATGATGTTTTGGTCATGTAGCTTGTCTTATTTCTAACCACATGAGTCTACCCGGAAGCTACAGAATATTAACGTTGTCTACCTTTATCTTCTTAGCTCTATCAAATAGTTTACAGGAAAATATATACTGATGGAGTTTCAACAGTAATGTCTCAGTGTGTACTGCACAGATGGGTGGGTTGGGTTGATCTTTATACTAATAGGTATCTTAAAGGGAAGATTTAATATTTAAATGCTAGTTAGATTGTTCTCCACATACATTCTCCTTATGACTTTGGCTTTGTTTTTTCTCTCACATTTTACATTTTTTTCATCACTTCAGATTCCTTAGGGAAAACTGATAATATTGATTTTTATTCTGCCCTCTAGTAAGTTGATTATAGAAAAATGTCATTTTCTCAACTATAATACATGTTACAGGTGCCCCTTTATTGTTGTTGTTTTTGTTTTACAGTCTTAGAGTAAAAGTACTTGGAATGATTAGGATCATAAAATCCTGAGTGTTATTCTTTGAACTTTTTATGTCTTCCTGTATATGTCTCTGCATGTAAATTTTCTTTAAGAATAGAATTACATAGCTGTACTTGCTGAGGAAAAAAAACTAACATTTTTATTATTAGTACTAGTAATCCTAGCTACATTTTATTATATGAACTAAAAAATTATAATTTAGTAAAATACTTCTTTATAGTCATTTAAATGGAGTAAACTCTGATACAGTACCTAACTGTTTTCATTGACAGGAAAAGTAAATGTAATATCTGTAGGTAGAAGGGTCGAAACAAATATCAACGTACTAAGAATTTCATTTTTTTTTAAAATTTTATTTCATATAAGAAAATTCAAGGATTCTCTTGGCAGAAAGATATTTCTTGGCTTCTTGTTGAATCCAGATATAAATACTGAACACATATTTCCTAAGTCTTAGCTGAAATAGTATGTGCCATTTCCAAATGTGACTTTCCTATGAAAATTTAGAAATGATTTTCTTTTTCATAAGTAGACCTTCAGTTTAGGTTCTAGAATAATTGTGTGTCTATAATTTTATGTACATAAATTTTGGAAGGTGTAATCAGAATTGTGAGTGTTTTTTTTCTATCTTAGAAATAAAAATATAAAGTTTATGGTGTTTTTTTGTATTCTGTTTATATTCTGTACTACTCAGTTTTATGATTCATGCATATCAACAAGGTCATATTTATTGGTAATGTTATTTTTCTGTTCTTTGTATTTAATGCTTTTTAAAAAGTATTTTGCTTTTATCAGTTGGAAAAAGACATGTATTAAAGTAACCACAGCCCATTGTGATTTTCCTTATTTCTTTCTAAATCAACTTTTGTTTTTATCTATTTTGAGACTCTTGTTATTTGGTATATAAAAGTTTAGGAGTGTTACAGTTTTCTATTGAATGCACTCTTGAAATCTCTGTTTGGTAATGTCTTCATTTCTGTCCTGTCCGATATTAATATAGACATATCAAATTTCTTCTGGTCAATTTTTCACAGCATACCTTTTGTTTTTATGCTTTTATTACAGCCTGTTTTTACTGACTCAAATGCCTTTCTTGTGTGCATTTTGTAGTTGGTTTATTTTGTAAATTCTTGTCAATGTTCTTGTTAATCACAAAATACCAATAATCATATCAGCTATTGGGCTCAAAGTGAAGTAATAGGAAGGTTGAACTGAAATTTACAGACTTTTATAGAAGATGAAAAAATTTGAAATAGAAGTCAAGCTGGCCTAGAACTTCTTTTCTAGCCCAGGTTGTCCTTGAAATTTTAGTTCTCTTGCCTCAGCCTCACCAGTGGTTGAATTACAGATAGACACCATCATGATTGTCATAAAAGATAGGCATGTTTTCTTTTATCATTAATTTATTTATTCACTTAACATTCTAATATCAGTTTCCTCTCTCCTCCCAATTCTCCCTCACACAGATCCTTTTCCCATTCTACCATCTCCTCCTTTGAGAACGGGGAGCACCCTTTCAGGTATCAGCGCTCCTCCCCCCACCCCCCCGCCCCCGCCCCCTACACACACACACCAAGTCTCTGCAGGACCAGGTGCATCCTCTCCCACTGAGTCCAGACAAGGCAGTCCATTTAGGGGAATGGAATCCACAGACAGGCAGGCAACAGACTGAGGAACAGGCCCCACTCCTGACTAAGCTGCTCATCTGTTACATATGTGCAGGGGGCCTAGGTCCAGCCCATGCATGCTTGCTTGCTCTGTGGCTGGTGTTTCAGTCTTTGAGAGTCCAGGTTAGTTGACTTTGTTGGTCTTTCCATTGAGTCCCTGTCCTCTTTGGTTCCCACGATCCTTCCCCCAACTTTTCCTTAAGACTCCCTGAGCTCCATTTAAATTTTGGCTGTGGATCTCTGCATCTTTTTCATTGGCCGCTGGGTACAGTCTCTTAGAGGACAGTTATACGAGGCCCCAGTATCATTAATGGTGTCTAGGATTGTCTCTTACCTGCAGGATGGGTCTCAATTTGAGGCAGTCATTGGTTGGTCATTTCCTCCATCTCTGCACTGTCTTTGTCCCTGTACATCGTATAAGTAGGACACCTTTTGTATCAAAGGTTTTGTGGATGGGTTTCTTTCCTTATACCTTCCCTGGGAGTCCTGTTTGGCTACTGGAAATGGCCACTTCAGGATTCATATCCCCCCACTGCCAGGGGTCTAGGCTAGAGTTGCCTGCATAGACTCTCTAGGGCCTCCCCTCAGTTCTGTCCCTCCATTCACCTCCAATATCTATTTTATTTTCCCTTCTGAGAGAGGTATAACCAACCTCCCTTGGGCCCTCCTTGATACTTGGCTTCTTTGGGTCTGTTAATTATAGCATAGTTATCCTGTACTTTACAGCTAATATCCACTTATGAATGAGTAAGTTTCATGCATGTCCTCACTCAGGATGATATTCTCTATTCTCAAGTTCCATCCATTTGCCTGCAAAATTCATTATGTCTTGTGTTCTTAATGGCTGAGTAGTATTCCACTGTGTAAATGAACCACACTTTTCTTTATCCTTTCTTCAGTTGAGGGACATCAATTTTTTTTCCATTGTCTGCCTATTATGAATAAAGCTGCTATGAACATAGTTGAGCAAGTGTTCTTGTGAGGTGGTGAAACATCTTTTGGGTATATGCCCAGGAGTGGAATAGCTAGGTCTTGAGGTAGAACTGTTGCCAGTTTTCTAAGAAACCACTAAATTTCCATATTGGTGTTCAAGTTGCATTCCCACCAGCAATGGAAGACTGTTCCCTTAGTTCCAGATCCTCCCCAGCATCTGCTGTCTCCTGGCTTTTGAGATTTGTCATTTTGATGGGAGTAAGGTGGATTCTAATAGTTGTTTTTATTTGCACTTCTCTCATGAATAAGGATGTTGAACATTTCTTTAAGTGTTTCTTGAGCCATTTGTGATTCCTCTGTTGAGAATTCTCTTGTTTAGATCTGTGCCTCTTTTTTGATTGGGTCATTTAATTTGTTGTTGTCGTCTAACTTCTTGAGTTTTCTATATATTTTGGATATTAGCCTTCTGTCATATGTAGTATTGGTAAAGATCTTTTTCTAATATGTAGGCTGTTGTTTTGTCCTAATTACAGTGTCTTTTGGCTTACAAAAGCTTTTTAGTTTCATGAGGACCCATTCATTCATTGCTGATGTTAGTGCCTGACCGATTGGTGTTCTGTTCAGGAAATTGTCTCCTGTACTCTTGCACTTTCTCTTCTGTTAGATTTAGTGTGTCTTGTTTTATGTGGAGGTCTTTGATCTGCTTGGACCTGAGTTTTGTTCAGGGTGATAACTGTGGAGATCAGAGGATCACCCAACTCTCCTCAGTGGGTTGTGCACTAGGTGGACCTGACTGGGAAGGGATTGGTGGGGCAGGGTTTAGGGCTGGCTAGTCTTGGTGCCCTGCAGGCCTCTGTGTGGAAGCAGGATGCTCTTGGTGTCCTGCAAGGCTCCTCCAGATGGAAAGGTGAGCTCACTTCTAGAAAATGATGTCAGGGGACTATGGGCAATTAGCGGTCATGGTGGTTTTGTTTTTGTTTTTTGAGTATTGGTGCAGGAATACAGTACAAGAAAGCAAAAATTGGTGAGAATTTTTTCTTTTTTTTTTCCTTCCTTCCTTCCTTCCTTCCTTCCTTCCTTCCTTCCTTCCTTCCTTTTTTTTTTTTGTTTTTTTTCAAGACAGGGTTTCTCTGTGTAGCCCGAGCTGTCCTGGCACTCCCTCTGTAGACCAGGCTGGCTTCGAATTCAGAAATCCGCCTGCCTCTGCCTAACAAGCACTGGGATTAAAGGCGTGTGCCATCCCCCCCACCCCCCCCAGCTGAGAGTTTTTTCTTAATCTAGTTGTTTTCCAGAGAATAAGTGGCTCATGTATAAGCCTAACAGTACTTGTTTCTTGTGTATACAGATTTCATAGTGTTGATATCTTTAAGACTGAATATGGTGGCAGGCTGAGTGCCGGCTGTGTGCAAATGGGTTGTGGTGAATTATTTGGAGAAAAGACTGTAGCTTGGCTACTTTGACAGTGCTTATTTTCAGAATGCCACATTTTTACTCATTTTATTTCACCCTATAGAGAGGAGCCCAGCTGCTTACTGTAATGTTTTAATTCAAGTGTTGAATGTTGGTGTAAAGGTCCATTCATTTATAAATTCCTTTCACTAACTGAAGGAATTTTTATCTGTATTTAGTAAATTATTTTGCTGTTGTCTCAAAGATACGCTCCATTTTAGAAAATAGAAGTATGTAACATAAGTTTCTCCAATACATTATCCTATACTTTTAAAACTGTAGATTTGATATTTTATATCTTAAATATATATATTCATCTAATTCTAGAATAACCTTTAGAAGGCATCTCTCATGTAAGGCAACTTCACACTTATCAGAAATATTACACATGTCGCCATCTGTAACTTTTTGTTTTTTTTTTTTGGAATGGTGTCCACTTGAATCTGAACAATGTCCTTCTTTTGAAATGATTTATTCTATCTGACTAATGTTGGGTCATGCTGCTGCCATTGGAAATTCTTTGAAAATTTTATAAGTTTTTGAAACATGAAGTAAAAAAGTTTAAATGAAAGAACATATGTATAATTTATAACCTGTGAATAAGATGAATAAAGTAGATTCAAAGAAGGAATCATTTCTCTCCTTTTGTAAAATCTTACAGGGAGATTTTCAGTCTTAGAGATAGATTATAATAGAATTGTAATTAAAATGTAATTATGTTGCTTTTCCCTTTCCTTTCATCCCTCTAACTGAAATTTCCCATGCATACTGTCCCCCACCAAATTCATGGCCTGTCTTTTAAATTGTTGCATATGAATGTATCAAAACATGAATAAAATATCTGAACATGAAAAGGTATATAATACAGTTATGTTCGTAAGAATCACTTTTGCTTGTAATACTCCTTATTGAAACAACATTAATGTGTGCATACTACAGTTTTTCTTGAAGGGTGATACATATATGAATTTTAAAATTTACTCACCTCAAATTAATTTTTGATTATAAACATCACCATATTAGTTTACTTTGGGACTGGAGAGGATTACATATAGGAAGGGAGATTGAGAAGTTATTTTAATTCTGGAATTCTGTGGGTTCATAACATTTTATCAATATGTAATTAAATTTTATGTATTTCACTGAATATAAATATATTTTGGTGTAGAAATTTTAAAGGATTGATTTTATGCATTTTCATTGTAACAATACAACTCTTTCCACTCTAAAATCCCAGCAGTTTTAATTAGATGGCCATTAGGATGTCAATTTTCTTCAAATATCAGGAAAACATATTCTAATATTAAATATTGAAACACAATTCAGGGCTTTTTAGTCACCCATTAGTTTCCTAAATTGCTAATTTTATTAAGTTACTTTGTACATGAATTTTCAGTTACCCTGTCATTGTGTTTTATTGAATCACTTTAGTAGAGTTTGATCCTCTTTTTGTAATGAATTTTTTATTTTCAGATGTATTACACATGAAGATGGGTGTCTTTTTGGCACTTTCTTTTTTAATGTGTCGTCATTCTTTATGACCCCACTGTACCTGATCCTCATCATCTTCCCTTCAAATCATTCTCTTACTGTTTTCCTCTCCTTTCCTCCCTCCTTGTCCTCTCTAGTTCCCTCCCTTTTTGGTGATTCAGAGTTTAGTTAATTAATATTACTCAACAGAATTTTAAACATGAGCAAGTTATAGGAAGGGACACCTGAAGAACGTTAAATTTGGTGTTCTTCCTTGCCACTGTTGTTTGCCAGTGTGCCACTGATGTTTGCATTTAACACAGACATAATGGCTATGTGGAATGGTTGCCTTGCTCTGGTTATTTGAAGTATTTTAACAGAAAGACCATGTAATTTTTGTGTTTATTAAAGAAGGACTCATACAAGGTCAGTTGTATAGAAAAATTTTTTTTATATATTGGTGTCATTTTTATTAGATATGTTTTGAGATCTAGTAGTATGGCAATTTTCTTAAAATTTTGATTCAATTATTTGATTTACAAACACTGAACCATTGTTGCATTACTCAAAAATGATGTTTGTTATAGTTGGTGTGCATTTTTTTGTGTACACTACTAGTGGATTAAGTTTGCTGACTCAGAAATTTCTTATCTGTGTATAAGTGAATTTTAATTTTATCAGATAAGCTTAACAGTTTTTTTTTAATAGTAATCTTTGTGGGATTTTAAGGCTAGCTATGCCTTTTGCTCTATTGAAATCTAGTAATGAAACTCTTATTAGCTTTATAAATAGAGAAGTCTGCTTTTATTTGACAACAGAACAATAGTTTCAGGTAAGTGATTGTCTTATTTAATTAATTTCACATACACACAAACTTTTTTAAAGATCTGTTTAGTGTGATGTTAAATTTTCTAAAATTATTTTTGTGTTTTTTTTTTCTATAGTCCGTGGTGGATGACTGGATTGAATTATATAAACAAGACAGGGACATCGCACTTCTGGATTTAATCAACTTTTTTATCCAGTGTTCAGGATGTCGAGGTACACAGTTGTAAAATAAATGCTGTTTATTGAACCTGTCAGTTCAGCAGTGTAACATCATGTGCCACTAGTCATAGGCTTCATCCTAGAATTAATTGTGTTCTCATCATTTTTGGCAGAGCAAATGGTCTGTGTGTTAAGGATACTTATTCTTTTCCCAATCAGTGTTTCTTCCTGTCCAAATAGCAATGCGTTTCTTGTATTTCTTTCAAAAGTGTCAAGAAAAACTAAAATTTGTACTGTTTCTGAGTTGCTTTTGTTCATCATAAATTTTCTGTTTCCTACTTGTCAACTTTTCATCTATCTTCATAGCTGCTCATGATATTTTTTGGCAAAATGAATGTGGTGGTTATTCTCGTCAACTTCATTTAATTTAGAACCACGTTGGACACGTACATCTGGGTATTTCTGTGAGGACATTTCTATAAAGATGTAGCTGAAGAGTGTAGATTCACCATTAATGTGGGCTCCGCAGTCAGTAAAAGGAACACACAGACTGTCACCCGCAGTCTCTCGGCTTCCTCACTGCAGCTTTTACTTTTATTTCCTTATTTCTGTATGTTTAGTATTTTATTGAAATGAAAATTATTACAGGCTGGCCAGTGGTGGCGCACACCTTTAATCCCAGCACTTGGGAGGCAGAGGCAGGCGGATTTCTGAGTTCGAGGCCAGCCTGGTCTCCAGAGGAGCCCTGTCTCAGAAAACCAAAAAAGAAAAAGAAAGAAAATTATTACAGACATTTCAAAACATACTAATACATATTAATTGAAGTTGGAAATATTGCTTTCTGGTTCTGTCCATTTGGTGTTCTGTATGCCCTTTGTACCCTGATAGGCATTGCCTTTCGAGATTTGAGAAGTTTTCTTTTGTGATTTTATTGAAAATATTCTTATGTCTTTGACTGGTTTTCTTCTCTTAGATCCTATGACTTCTAGGTTTGTCTTCTATAGTGTTCCAGAGTTCCTCATGTTCCCTTCGTGGGTTTTCTTAGGCTTTGCGGAATCCTCTTAATTTGTTTTTAAGATCTGATAATCTCTCTTTTACTTGATCCAGTCTGTTGGTGGGATAAATTCCTTTGAATCTTATGTTTCACTTTCTTTAGAGATTCTCTTTTCTAATTCTGTTTTTATATTTTGATTATTTTTCATTAATTTATTCAGTTGTTGCTTTGTGGTCTTCATTTTGACATATTCATATTCTCTTTGAGTCTCTAATTGCTGTTTTGAAATCATTATCACTTTTAAAAATTGAAAATAGATTAAAACAGATTTATTTATTTGTTTGTTTGTTTGTTTGTTTACTGTGAATGAGTGTACTGTTTTTGTCTTCATACACACCACAAGAGGTTATTGGATCCCATTACAGATGGTTGTGAGCCATCATATGGTTGCTGTGAATTGAACTCAGGTCCTCTGGAAGCACAGTCAGTGTTCTTAACTGCTGAGCCATCTCTCCAACCCGAAAATAGATTTTTTAATATAATATATTCTGATCACAGTTTCCCATCCACCAAAATCCATACTTTCTTTGTGGATTAGAATACAAACAGACATTAATAATAATAATAATAAAACAAATCAGGGTAGGACAAAACAAAAAATAATGTGATTGACAGTACCCAGTATTATAAAATAATTGTTTAACGTGTTAGCAAAGTTGGTTTTTTCAGGGAGTACTACACTAGGAGTGCAAATTTCTCGAAGTAGACAAATTGTCTTGGTTATTCGTGTTTCATGTTATTGTCATAGGACCTCGGCACCTGGAGTTACGTTATCTGTGGAATTTCTTGGTATGTCTATGTGGTCTCACCTTTGGATTTTTTATTACCCCATTTGGTCAGATTGCAGGTGTGGTACTTGATACTGTGGAATCAATTTGGAGGCAACTCTTGATAGTTAAATATGGTTTCTGAAGTGTTCCCAGCTCAGCTACCAAAAGTTTTGATTTCTCACCCCTGGAGCAAACCTTTCTGTTGATGTAGTAGATTGTCTTGCTAATGTTCAGAATTCCTTGGAGGGCTATCCAAATTGTACAGGTGGTCAGACCTTGGGGCAGCAGGGAGTCACAGTTTAAGTTGGTAGTATTTCATAAAGGATAAAGGAACTGGAATATTATGCCTTTCTCAGGTGGGTGTTATGCGGAAGGATACCTGTGTGCTGAAGGTCTTGGTGTATGGTGTGACAAACTGATTCAGGGGCTTGCTGCCTGTGGTCCTGCCCTGTGGTACCTAGTCAAGCTGAGAATAGTGTAGTTCAGTTCTCTGTTTTACTCCCATGACTGAACTTAAGCTTTTCTTAGTCACTACAAGTCCTTCTTATATCATGAGATAAAAAAATAGTAATAATTTGGTGGGCGGTGGTGGCGCACGCCTTTAATCCCAGCACTTGGCAGGCAGAGGCAGGTGGATTTTTGAGTTAGAGGCCAGCCTGGTCTACAAAGTGAGTTCCAGGACAGCCAGGGCTATACAGAGAAACCCTGTCTCGAAAAACCAAAAAAAAAAAAAAAAAAGTAATATTTTTACTCTGTGGTGTTTTGCTGTTCTCTCCTCCCTGGTGCAGTTAGGAGTCACAAGCATGTTTGGGTCTGAAATGATGGGAATTGGTGGGAGAACTCACTAATAGAACCTACCATTTTGTGAAACTAAATAATAGATGACAGTTTACTAATATAATGTTCAACCATCTTCACTCTTACCAAGGAAGGAATATATTCATATTTTAACTAGGAATGTTACAAAGTATAGACTGCCATCTAGAGACAGACACATCAGTGAAGGTAAAATCACAACTTTAAAGCTATTGTAAAAATTGCATATTTTATAAAATATCTTCATAATATTTTTTTTATTTTTACTCCGTTATTGCATACATAAACCAGGTGATTCACATGTACTCCAACATACTTAACACATTTTGTTGGAAATTTCTCTTGGAAAGCAACCAGAATATGAGTCTTTTTCTCTACATTTTGTCCAGCTTCCCTTCTTATTTCATTAGAAAGATGGTCAAACTCATTGCATTGCTAGATAATCAGCCGTGCATTTACTGTGTGCTGACACTTTTTTAGTGACTTCCTTCCAGTTTTAGTAGTCTTAGTACTACTCTTCTCTTCTTCTGAAGGGTTCTTTTACCAAATTCATTGATACTCTTTGGCAGTCTTTCCCTTTTTTATTTTGATTTATAGCTCATGTGAACCTAGATAAAGCAAACATGAAAGAAAGACCACCAAAAGTTTGTCCTAGTATCTGATTGCAATATCCGTTCAATACCATAATGGCAGATAATTTAAGAATCTGTGACTATAATCTTTGAAATATGAGGTTGATTCATACACAGAACACTTGAAAGGCCTTTACTATTTGGAATGCTTTTTGCTAGAGTATCAGGCAGTGGTAGCATATTTTATCACACATAGGTTTCAGTAGTGCTAAGTATGTAATGTTATGTCGTTAAAAGCTTGAAACTTAAAATGTTATTTGCGATATTGTTATAGTATCAAGTAGCAAAATTTTGCCTGTGTCTAGTTTCCTGTCTTTAATTTTTCATGTAACTGTCACATTTACGCCCTTTTGTTTTTAGTTGGAAAGATAAAAAGGGCCAGGCAGCTACTAGTATAGAACTTAGGGAAGTAAATCCTAACATGGACAAGAAGCATCCAAGAATACAATTCTGCTTGTCTGGCCAGTAATAAGGTGCATGCAGAGGTGACCCAGGTGCAGTTCTCCAGGCTGTACTCTGGTTTATATACAGAGCTGTGCGACAGTTTACTTGTTCCCGAGTTTCTTCTGATTGCTTCATTCCATTCTCTTCTGGTAAATACAAGGTACTTTGGATAGGGTTGTTTAGTGCTGTTGAGCCTAATCACCTCTACTTTGGATTGAAGACTAGGTTTGAGTGGTTAGGTAACTGCTGTAGTATTTTTTCTGGTTTTTAGAAAAAAAGGCAGGTTCCAACTTTGCAAACACCATTTTAACCTGGAAACAAAGGTAATTAGAAATTCAGGTTCCAGTAGAGTTCCATGGAGGTTCTAGAGTTCTGCCAAAACCAACAACCCAAGAAAAGCATCCTATCACTTCATTCATGGACTTCATGTTAAGAGCAGTGGTAAAAATAGGTTAAAGTTGGCAGCTCAGTATTGACTCTGCTTTTTATGAACTATAGACATAATGTAAAAGTTTTAGTTTGATATTCTCTTGAATATGTTTTTCTTATCTCTATTTTGTTTCTTATACGAATGTATTTTTAAACTTAAGTGTGCTATACATTCTCCAGGCTCTAGAATTTAAAGCACTGAGCAGAGTATCTTGAATCTTTTCTACAGTAATCCTATTACTGCCTTCAAAATTAGATATCACAAACAATCTAGTCATTTAATAGAGTAATAAAATGTAACAGCTCTCAAGATGAAGTACAAATGGCATATATAAACAGAAAAACAAATCTCAGTATGGCTATTCATCAGGGAAATGCAAATGAAGCATGCATTGAGATTCTGTCTTCATCTAGAATGTAAGTAATCAAGAAAACACATAATAAATTCTGACCAGGAAATGGACAAAAGGGAATTCTTGAGTTATAAACCCTCTTGAGAATGCAAACTAATCTAGGCACTATGGAATTCAAAGTCCTCAAAAAAATAAATAAAGGTAGATGATCTAACTTATGACCAAACTATATCTTCTAGACATTACCCAAAGATGTGCACACCACACAGGTGCTAGCATGCCAGTGCTTATTGCGGTGCTGTCCACTGTTGCTAAGTTATGCTAGATAGGAGTTCAGCAAGAGAGAGATGGGTAAGGAAATGTTTTTTATGTATTCAGCAGGACTTTGTTTTATAGTCATAAAAAGAGTAAAGTCATTTTATTTGTAGGAAAATTGATTCAACTCTTAACAAAAAAGGCAGTTAACTACAAAAGTTATTTGAGTTTCATAGAGACTATGTACATTTTGCTGTTCACCATGCTAATATAGTGAAGCTGAAAAACACTATGTTTTTTCAAATTTGCTACCAAATGTATTCCAACTAAATGTAACTTTAGAGGATTTTTACTCTGGTGTGATTATTATTACGGCCACTAGCCTTTATTATTGTACATATTGATAATTATCAAAGGATATGTTTCATTGCTGTACTTTTTTAGGTTAGGATTCTTTTTATTAATGCATCTTCATATGATAGTTTAAAAAAACTCTTAAAACTTTCATTCTGGTAAATTCATCTTGGGTTTTTATACTGCTGCCTTTCAATGAGTGCAGATTAATAAAGGTTCCACAGGTGCCTTTTAAGATGTTTTGTTATTGTTACACTTTCCTTGATGTAACTAATACCTATCAGAAATGGAAGTCAGGATAGTTTTACTTTTGTTCATGGTCATTGCTTTGGATCATGGTTGGCAGCTACTTTGATTTTTGTTTGTTTGGTTTTGTTTTTTTTCGAGACAGGGTTTCTCTGTGTAGCCCTGGCTGTCCTCGAATTCACTTTGTAGACCAGGCTGACCTCGAACTCAGAAATCCGCTTGCCTCTGCCTCCCAAGTGCTGGAATTAAAGGCGTGCGCCACAGCTTCTTTGATCTTAAGAAAAGACAGAATACGATGTCAGCTGACAATTGTAATAAAGGCTGCTTAGTTTATAATGGCCAGAAATGAGGTAGGAGTGTTAACAGAAAGGGTCCAGAGCAAGATATAATTTCAAAGTTAACCTCCTAAGTGATCTACTTCTTCCAGGTAGCCACTACTTGTTAGAGCTCTGAGGCTATCTTAACAGGTAGCTCCTCCAGCTGTGGAACAAGGTTCATCATGAACCCGTGAGGGACATTGCACTTCGAATTATGGCCTTCTACCCTTCTTCCTATATGTTAATTTCATAATGCAAAGGTAGTTAGTCCATTTCTAAAGCGTCTGTATGGTATCACCAGTTCTATTTTTATTCCCATACCCAAGTTCAGAGTCTTTCTTCTTAGTGCCTTTAATATCAGAACGAAATTAGTGTTCATATAACATATAGTGGCATACAGTTCCATTCTAAAAGAAACCCAACTGGGCAAATATCAAATCTTGTAAATCCATATCTGGCATCCAGGCATTATGGCATAATGTGAGTTCCATTTTCCTTGGAAAGCTCCACCCCTTCAGCCTTGCATTTTGGCAGTTTGTAGTTTCTTCCCGTTCTTTCCCCTTTCTCCTTTCCTTCCCCTTTCCTTTCCCCTGCCCTACCTCCTGTCTTTCCCCTCTCCTTGTCTATCTCTTCCCTATTCTCCTGCTCCTCTCCACCTCTCTTTCTGACTGTACTTTACCGGCAGTTTTTCAAGACCAGAATTCCATATCTTGTTTTTTTTAAGTTTTTGGGGTCTTGATCTCATCTTCAACTTCTGTCTCCTAGCTTCATACATCCCTTGTTAGGTACTGCATACCGAAATCTGAAACTTGTCATAAATTGCTCAACCTTCATGGCTTTTCTTTGAAACATGCATGGCTGTGTCTGTGATACTGCAGTCTTCCTTTCTGTATCTTTTAAAAGCCAGCACCATGTTCTGTGGATCATCCTGCAGCTTGAGCCATAGACTGGCTTAGATTACAGTTACAACAGCCTCTTGAGTGCCTGAGCAAATGAGGGTAGTAAACTTTTCTTCCTAGGTAAATCTTTTTGAGCAGTAATCCCTGGCATTATTTACATTATTCTTGAGTTTGCCCCATGTGAGAACTGGATTACTGTTGAAATGCCTACAAGGTTTTCCTAATATTCAGGTGCTCAGTGTTTGTCTAAACTTTCCTGAATTGGCATCATTAAACCAGATTTACAGGTTTCTTTTTCCCCTGGTCAAAGTTTTCCAAGATATTTCTAGTTTTTTCCCTCTCATCCCTATTTCATCCACTAGTAAATAAGCGTCCCCCCCCCCCCCCCAGTTTAACACGATTGATAACTAGTCTCCTGTTTCCTCGTGAATACAGTTCTCTCCACAGTTCACTCTGTATGTTGCTCTTCTCAGTTTCTGCTAAAAACTTCCCCTGAGACCTAGCCTGAGACCCCCACAAACATGTTCGCAAAGGTTCTGAACTCAGTGCTGAGGTTTTGTTACAGTCATAACCCTTCATTCTAATTTTCTAGGTTGCTCAATTTTCATTATAGGCAGGAAAGATTTGCATTGACTTACAACTTAAGAATTTTCAGTTCATGGTCATTTCTGTTGCTGTTAGGTAAGGCATTGAATGTTATAATGGCTATAGAAATGTATGATACAGGCTATTCATTTCATGGCATTAAAGAAGCAGAAAAGGAAAGTAAGAGCCTGGAAGAATATATACGTAATCTCCATAAGATTAAGTGCAGTGACCTGATCCTTATGTTAGACCCCACCTGCTAAAATTTCTTGCACTTTCCAAAACAGCACAAATAACAGTGGGCCAAGGTTTTTGAACACATTAGCGCGTGACAGACATTCTATATTTATAGAAGTGGAGAGAGGAGCAGCACTAAACAGAGAGCTCAGTGGTCAGTAACAGAGGATTCAGGTTCAATCTGTCTCTTTTTAATTTTTTTAATTAATCATTTTATTCGTTTACATTTTATATGATATCACCCTTCCCAGTTAGTCCTCCACTAACTCCCCAAGCCCATCCTCCCTCTCCCCCTCCCCTTTGCCTCTATGAGGGTTCCCCTCCACCCATTTAGCCACTCCCACCTGACCCCTCTAGCCAACCCCTATGCTGGGACATCAAGTCTGCACAGGACCAAAGACCTCCCCTCCCACTGATGTCAGATAAGGCCATCCTCTGCTACTTAAGTATCTAGAGTCCTGGCTCCCTCCATGTATACACTTTGGTTGGTGGTTTAGTCCTTGGGAACTCTGGGTGGTCCATTTAGCTGATATTGTTCTTCCCGTGGGGTTGCAATCTCCTTCAGTCCTTCCATGTAGCTGTCCTGCAGCCATGGATGAACTGTGTTACATGAAAGGGGGCGGGGCTGGAAATGAAAAGGACTGGGTGCAAGAGAAGGATGAAGCCAAGACAAAAGTTTCTGATCAAGACTCAAAGTTTAATAGCACTGCTTTTATATAGGGAGGGCCCAGAGACCCATCCTTTCTTTCAACTGGATTGGGTTGCAAAGCAAGCTAACTGGCAGTCTACTCCTGTAGGAAATTGACTCCCAGGTCTTTCAGGTCCAACACTTAAGGTCTATTTAGCCTGCTCAAGGCTGGGGGAGGGGCACACTTCCCCTAGCTTCTTCTATTGTGGTCTGGTCTCTGGGCTCAGTCTGATGGATGGCTGTAAGTATCTGCATCAGTATTTTTCAGGTGGCTCCTGTTGGCAAGCACTTCTTTGCCTCAGCAATAGTAGGGGGTGGGGGGTGGTGTCTGCAGATGGGATAGATCCCTAGGTGGGATTGTCTCTGGATGGCCTTTCCTTCAGTCTCTGTCCCATTTTTTTGTCCCTGTCTTTCTTTTGGACAGAAAAATTTCTGGGTTAAGATTTTTGAGATTCATGAGTGGCCCCATCCCTCCACTGGGGGCTGTGCCTATCTACTGGGAGTGATCTTTACAGATTGTATCTCCCCTTTGTTGAGTATTTCAGCTAAAGTCATCACCACTAGCTCCTGGGCCTCTCATTTCCCGGGGTTTCTAGGACTTTCTAGTGGCTACCTCCAGCTCCCCATCCCACTCTGCTACATGTTTCCATTCAATTTCCTGATTCTCTGTACTTCTGTCCCTTCCAATACCTGCCCTTCTTTTTTTTTTTTTTTTCCCTCCCCCTCTTCTCTCCATTTCAGGTCCCTCCCTCCCTCTAGCTCCTGTGATTATTTTGTTCCCTGTTCTATGTAGGATTGAAGCATCTACACTTTGGTCTTCCTTCGTCTTAAGCTGCATATGACTCGTGGGTTGTATTGTGAGTATTCTGAACTTTTGGGCTAGTATCCACTTATCAGTGAGTACATACCATATGTGTTCTATTGTGTCTGTGTTACCTCACTCAGGATATTTTTTAGTTCTATCCTTTTGCTTTTGAATTTCATGAAGTCATTCTTTTTAATAGCTGAGTAGTACCCTGTTGTGTAAATGTACGATATTTTCTGTATCCATTCTGTTGAGGGACATCTGGGTTCTTTCCAGATTCTGGCTATTATAAATAAGGCTGCTATAGACATAGTGAAGCATGTGTCCTTGTTATATGTTGGAGCATCTTTTGGGTATATGCCCAGGAATGGTATAATGGGTCTTTGTTTAGAACTACTTCCAATTTTCTGAGGAACCGCCAGACTTCTTTCCAGAGTGGTTGTACAAGCTTGCAGTCCCACTAGCAATGGAGGAGTGTTCCTCTTTCTTCACGTCTTTGCTACCATCTGCTGTCACCTGAGGTTTTGATCTTCTCCATTCTGATTCCTGTGCAGTAGAATCTCAGGGTTGTTTTGATTTGAATTTCCTTGCTGACTAAGGGCATTAAACATTTCTTTTTAAGTGCTTTTTGGCCATTTGAGATTCCTCTGATAAGAACTCTGCTCAGCTCTGTACCCCATTTTTTAATAGGGCTATTTGATCCTTTCAAGTCTAACTTCTTAAGTTCTTTGTAAATATTGTATATTAGCCCTCCATTGGATATAGGGTTGATAAAGATCTTTTCTCAATCTGTGAGTTGCCATTTTGTCCTATTGACATTTTCTTTTGCCTTACAGAAGGTTTTCAAGTTTATGAGGTCCCATTTGTCAAATTTTGATCTTAGAACATAAGCCATTGGTGTTCTGTTGAGGAAATTTTCCCTGTGCTCATGTGTTGGAGGCTCTTCCCCACTATCTCTTCTATTAGATTCAGCACATCTGGTTTTATGTGAAGGTTCTTGATCCACTTAGACTTGAGCTTTGTACAAAGAGATAAGAGTGGATCAATTTGCATTCTTCTACGTTGCTGCCACCACTTGAGCCAGTACCATTTGTTGAAAATGTTGTCCTTTTTCCACTGGATGATTTTGGCTTCTTTGTCAATGATCAAGTGACCATAGGTGTTTGGGTTTATTTCTGGGTCTTCAATTCTATTCGTTTGATCTACCTGTTTGCCTCTGTATCAATACTGTGCGTTTTTTGTTTTTGTTTTCACTATTTCTCTGTAGTATAGCTTGAGGTCAGGGATGGTGATTCCCGGAGAGGTTCTTTTATTGTCAAGAATGGTTTTTACTGTCCTGGGATTTCTGTTATTCCAGATAAATATGAGAATTGCTCTTCCTATTTCAATGAAGAATTGAGTTGGACTTTTGATGGGGATTGCATTGAATCTTTAGATTACTTTTGTTAAGATGGCCATTTTTACTCTGAGCTTGGAAGATCTTTTTATCTTTTGAGGTATTCTTTGATTTCTTTCTTCAGAGACTTGAAGTTCTTGTCAAACAGATCGTTCCCTTGTTTGGTTAGAGTCACACCAAGAAACAGCACCCTTCACAATAGTCACAAGTAATATAAAATACCTAGGTTCAATCTTTTACAACCACTTGATAGCTCAAGTCATCTGTAATCCTACTCCCAGGAGATCTGGTGTCTTCTGTGGCCTTTGCTGGTTCCAGGCATTACCTAGTGTACTTGTAGCCACTCACATAGAAAAACAATTCTTTTTACATTTCTCATCTCCTTAAATGTCAATCACTTATCTCCTTATTCCGGAAGGTAACAAGACTTTTCAGATTGCTACATACCTTTTTAGTATATTTTAGTATATAGTATATGTTTCAGTAGCTCTTTTGTGAGTATATTCATTTATTCTGTAAATTATTTATCAATCCTGGATGGCATTTTTGTGTTTTGATAGCTCAACGGAGCCCTTAATAATTAAGAACAAGTAGTAGTTAGTCATTGCCTGTCATAGTCTGTCAGAGTAGGTCAATTACTAGCAAAATCTGTTTCAAGTTTCTATTTAGAGGTCTTAGTTTTCTCATCTGTACAGTGAGAGAGAAAAATTGTTGGGCAAGCTAATGTATTCATGTGCATTTGATCTTTATAAATGGTATGTGAGTTTTTCTTAATTCTTTTATTACATTGATTACAGAATACTTATAAATCATTTTAGACATTTAAAAGTTTTTATGAACATTTCAGTGTGAGTAATCAGTGTCAAGGAATTTGAAAATTTGTAATTTTGATAGATAATTGAAAATTTCATATCACAGAGGTTGCATGAAGCCTTGCTCTCATTATCATTTGTAATCATTTTTATTTAGAGATAAGTTTTTTGTTTTTGTTTTTGTTTTCTGGTGCTTGAGATGACGTCAAGTTCAGAAGCCCTCCTGTATTAGCTGCGTGTTAGGAGTACAAGTGTGGGCGGGGGGGGGGGGCAATCCTACGTCATTAACAAACTTTAGATTGCTGCTGTTATTTCTAATTTGAGAATTATTCACTGTTAAAACAAGTTTTAAATTATTTATGTTATTTGAAATATTTCCTTACTGTAAAGACAGTATCAAATAATCTTTTATTGTTTGCTTTTAAAAAAGATTTGTGTGTGTGTGTGTGTGTGTGTGTGTGTGTATGTTGAAACAATTGTCTAGGTTGGTGGTTACATAATTAGTTCAAGATTGCCTCAGATAAGTCCTTATTGTTGTAAAGAATACTATTTAATATCAATTTTTCTCTTTTTTAGCATTTATATTCTATGAATGTAGAACATTATAAGTACATTCACAAATATGTTTTTAGCTTTATCCTCTCTCTCTGGCATAGTCTTGTCATGTGTTCAGGTTCACCTGAGATTATGGCATGTATGAGCATGCCAGAGCAGACACACACATCTTTATAAACCAGAATACAAGGCCCAAGTTACGGCTCAGCAGGTCAAGGTGCTTGCTTTGAAACCCAGCAATCTGTGTTTGATCCTTGGGACATACATAGTGACAAGAAAGAACTGACTTTTGCAACCTTTCCTCTGATAACTCACATCCTCAAACATACACACATTTACATACTAACAAATATATACAGAAAGAAATTAATTTGAAAAATCAAAAAGCCCCAAAGCAAACATCTTAAGAGTGCCTCTTTAATTTTGGTCCCAATATTCAGTTTTAGCAATGCTTTTTTTTTTCCTTTTTAAAGAAACTTTCAATAAGAAAAATCTCAGGATGTGAGGGGTTTTTGAAACAACTAATGGAATTAAAGTTTTAATAGCTCATGGTGTCTGCAGTCCTTTTTCTTTTTAAATGAGTGAGTTATTAGGGTCATAAGATATGTATTGCCATGCTAGATAGTGTAAAATTTTTCACTGTATTGAATTGACCTTTTAAAATTACCTACATCCTCTCAGGTAAATTATAGAAAGTGAAAGATTAGAAAGTTGTCTCTAAATGTAATATATTGCTGCTATAAAAACCAGCTTATCGGGCTGGCGAGATGGCTCAATGGGTAAGAGCACTGACTGCTCTTCCAAAGGTCCTGAGTTCAAATCCCAGCAACCACATGGTGGCTCACAACCACCTGTAATGAGATCTGACGCCCTCTTCTGGTGTGTCTGAAGACAGCTACAGTGTACTTACATATAATAAAATAAATCTTTAAAAAATGAAAACCAGTTTATTGAAGAAACAGATTTAAAATAAAGTATTACTTTAGGAAAGGTTAGCAATCTGGAGATAGCTTTTCTTAAAGGCATTTATTTAGTCATTTGTGGAGACTCATGACCAGTTAAAAATTAAGGGTAATTTTTTGGAATATTAATCTTTGGGAGTGTGCAGAAAGGTTTTCTTTGTTATAGCATCATTTATTTTTTTAAATTATGGCTTTTGACATTTAAGTTGGTAGTAGGGTTATTTACATTTGATAGTCCCTGTAAAAATGTGGAGCCTAAGTTTCTCTTCGTAGTGTTTTCATTGCTGGTTACAATTTTCTTATTTCTCACAATGTTAACACTCAAAATACCTTCTTTCCGAGCTTCTTTAAGTATTTCATTGAAAACGCTGTAACAATACGATAGTTGAGCATGCCATATCAGTCATGGAAGTTGAATAGATCATTATTACAGCATTATTGCAGTTTGGGATATGTATTGCAGAATGTGTAAGTATTGCAGTAATATTGATAGCATTATCCAGTTTTTTTTTCTTTGTTTCTTATATGCCCCTTGCCAATGCATCCTTAGGTTTATAAGGTTTTAGATTGTTAATGTTTCTGAAATTCTGAGTTGCAGAATTGATGGAAGAACCACAGAGATGGGTATTCTAAGAAGAGGTATTTGTGTGTGTGTGTGTGTGTTTTCTAGTTTTTGAATCCACTTTGATTTGAATATTTTCTTACGATTAGGAAAAATCAATGGATCAAAGATACAATTTACATTGACATCTCAGTGTTCAGTTTAATGATTTTGTATACATGTGTACATCTACCTAATAACTTTTTTGTTCCAATATATAATGGTTTCCTGTCTCTTAGACATTTTATTTTATTTATTTATTTGTTTTTTTGAGACAGGGTTTCTCTGTATAGCCCTGGCTGTCCTGGAACTCACTTTGTAGACCAGGCTGGCCTCGAACTCAGAAATCCACCTGCCTCTGCCTCCCAAGTGCTGGGATTAAAGGCATGCGCCACCACCACCTGGCGACATTTTAATTTTAAAGCATATTTCTTTGCTTTCCTACTCTTCATGTACACTTGTTCATGCCTGGCAACTTTCAAGCTAATCAGTATAGTCTTTTCCATTTTAGAGATTGTTGCTTGCTTGTTTGTTTGTTTTTCCAATTTTGGTTTATTTTTGGCTCCTGGGGTAATGTTATTTCCTCAGTATGGAAAAAAAAAGCCACAAGTGTAACATAAAATAGAAAATCAGAATTATACAGTAGTATCAATCCAAGGGCAGGAGGAAAAGAGCAAAAGCATAGATATAACTTGCCCTATGTGAAGTGTTCCAAACAGCCAGGTGGCAAGTTTCTGAACATTGGAGACTGTCTTAGTCAGGGTTTCTATTCCTGCACAAACATCATGACCAAGGATCAAGTTGGGGAGGAAAGGGTTTATTCATCTTACAACATTCAAATTGCTGTTCATCACCAAAGGAAATCAGGACTGGAACATATGCAGGGCAGGAAACAGGAGCTGATGCAGAGGCCATGGAGAGATGTTACTAGCTTGCTTCCCCTGGTTTGTTTAGCCTGCTTTCTTATAGAACCCAAGATGAGCAGCCCAGGGATGGCACAGCCACAGTGGGCCCTCCCACCATTGATCACTAATTGAGAAAATGCCTTACAGCTGGATCTCATGAAGGTTATTTCCTCAAGGGAGGCTCCTTTCTCTGTGATAGCTCCAGGTTGAGTCAAGTTGACACACAAATCTAGCCAGTACAGAGACAAGGCTCTAATCCCCCAGTATCTCTTGGATAAAGGAGGAACAATACTGTGAAGACTCCATCAATGGCAGATTTGGCTCAGGATGGTGGGGGTTGGGAGCTATAAATGGAGATAATACTGTTAACACCCTTCCAGAGGCTAATAGAAGAAGTAGGAACAAACCCTGATGATGGAAAAATCCTCAGTAGACTCCCCATCTAAATGGCTGTGTTTACAAAAACTACACATCTTTCTTCCTAGTGAGCTCTGCCTCCCTTTTTCTAATCCACTACTTAGCTTTAGGATGGTGGCCACTATCTTGGATATCTTTGGGGTGTTTCTACACAGTATCCGGAGCAGAATTCAGTCTCTGGAGAATATACTAGAAGAGTATTAACTGAACTTTAAGAAAATGACTACCAGAAAGAAATGTAACACCCAGATTGGCAGAAATCTAGGTTTGTCAGAGTGGAAAGAGAAAGACATTCCACAAATCTTTCTTGAATCCTTACTATGTTTGAGGTACTATTATTCCTTACTGGAAAAAAAAAAAAAACCAATACCAAAACAAAACAAACAAAAACATAAACCAAATAGGATAGTAGCCCAAAGTACCTGATGGAGAAAAATGGGTGGTTAAAGCTGAGGAAATTAATCAAGCCGAGGCAGTGCAGGGTTCTCTGCCTTCCATTTATTTCCACCCCTCATAGAAATCCTTTCTGTTCTGCAGTGTCATTCTAGTACTGCTGATATGCAGAGGCAAGGTCATTCAGGTTGCTCTCAGCTTTGGTGAACTCCATCTTGTACACCGCTATGTTTGTTCACTATGTAGCTTTGGCTGGCCTAGAAATCCCTAAGCAGACCATTCTGGCCCAAGATCTTAGCTCCTGAGTGTTAGCATTAAAAGAGTCTTCCATCAGGCTCAGTTTTGGAGATTTTTATAAATGGAATGATAATTTTATTTTCATGTATTTATTTTGTGTACATGTCTGTGAGTGTGTGTGTGTATGCATGCATTTATATGTATGTACATATACATACATGTGTGTTTATATATCTGTACACACACACACACACACACACACGTTCCAAAACAGTTGTGTGGAAATCAGTGGACAACTCGTGGGACTATGTTGTTTTTAACCACACTGATTCAGCTATCAAAGCCATATTTCATCAGCCCTGGCAGCAAGAACCTTTACCTTCTAAGAAAGACATCTGACATCTTGCTGATCCATCCTTTCCTTCTTTGACGCTGTGTTTTCAACCTATTTTCTTGAAAAACCATCAATGTTATGTTTATCAGTTTTTTTTTATTAATATATAATTTGTTTTTGTTTTGGGTCTTTATGCTTCAAGTTATTTAGAAAGTTGAGATTGATTTTGAATTTATTCACTTGTGATTTATCACATTTGGCCATTTGCACATGACTCTTTTTTTTTTTTTTTTGTTTAAACATGTTTATTACAACAGATACAATTCACATCTGACTAGCTTTGTTTCTCCTTTCCCCTCCCACAACCATGTTCATTGGGCCACTTCCTTGTATTTGAGCAGTTAATGTACTTTCAGCACACTTGCCCAGCAGTACTTCTTAAGTCCATTCTTAGGTGAAAATGGATTTCAATAATTTATACAAACGTGGGTTATGCTTGCTCACTGCGACTTCCAGCTACTGTACATAGGAATGACAAGGTTATAGAAAAGTGCCACAGCAACAGTGCCCCAAGAAAGGAAAGGGGGCACCTTAAAAAAAATGGATAAAATCAGGCCAAGGGACTTCAGAGGGAATGGAACATACAGGAAATGAAAACATATCTTTGCAAAACAAATGGAGCAGCACTGCTCTTGATCAGGTGCAAGTGCCGATCAGTTGTCTCATGATATTTGTACACTGCTCATAAGGTTCAAAATCGTATCCTCAGACACAGATCACCTGGCGCTTGCACTGGATTTTTGAAAATGCAAGATTTCTAAATGATAAATTAACCCCCCCCCAATTTTTTCTTTTTCTTTTTTTAAAAAAAGCTAATTTTGCAGACAGGTTTCCATGTAAAAGGCTAGGTATTTAGCCACCTCAGCATTGATTAGTTTTAGATGTCTAAGCTCTGTTACACATGGCTTCCCATGGCTTCACTCTACAAAACATATTTACAACGTGAAGATACATCTACAAGAAATCTATATTTCAAGGGTTTTACAAATCAATCTTGTATCTTTCCCCTGAATTGACTCTCACAGACCCCGTCCCCTTGTCATTTCATTTGCCCAGCTTAATGGTCCATAGTCTACTTAAATGCAGCTCAAAATGTTATGACTGGGCAATAGATTTACAGTTCCTCTAAGAGATCATTGCACATGACTTTTTAATCAGTGTTTGCATTTTTCTTGAATAAATTGGTAGGGGTAAAATTCTTGAATCATTTATAAAAAATCCCCTGAAATTAAAGTGTTGTTGTCATCCTTTTATTTAAAGAACATATCAGAGTGGGGGAAATGATGGCTCATAGGAGAAAATGCTTGCTGCACAAACATGAAGACTAGATTTCAGAACCCCAGAATCTACATAGAATGCTGGGTATGCAGGAAATTCTGTCTGTCATCCCAGCAGCAAGAAGTAAAGACAGGGACTCCTTGGAGCAAACTGACTCGCCAGACTGCTCAAAATCACTGATTCTGGATTCAGAAGGGTTTTGCCTCAACAGAAGGTAGAGAATGATTGAAGATGACATCTGATGCTGGTATCCATACTGTACCTATACACATTCATACACTTGCCCACACACAAAAACAGCACTTTAAATTCTTTTAAATATGGATTTTCTGATGATTATATATTAGATCCATGATGAATTAATACTGCATGTTCACTGTTTTTTTATGTTATTCTGTAGGTCAGTGATTAAAAAAATAATTATCAGTATCACTGTTTCTGTAGTTCATGAATTTATTAGCAGCTCACATCAAGTAGTTCTGATTCTCCAAGTCTAATAGTGTTTTATTTAGTTTGTCGCTCAGGATTGCAATCACCATAAGTCCTTATGTACATCGGAGTTTATTTTTCCAAGATTTTTTTCATTTGTCACAGTTCTTAATATATCTTCATTTTATGAGAATCTCCGCAGTCTCACTTTTTTTTATGTATTCTACAGTTCATAAAAAAAGAGTGTTATCATATTGCTTGTTTGCTAATTTTTAGGCCCCATGTAAATTTAATTTTCTCCCTAGTTTGTCTTATAAGGACCACTACTTTCATCATTATTGGATGATTTCCTAAGAGCTTAAATCATTAGAAGTTGTTGAGGGAGGGGGGATCAACCTGGAGTTTGGATTTTAAAGACTTTATAATAAACCTTATTCTTCTAACTAAAAAAATAATTTAATTTGTTTGTTTATGTATGTATGTATGTATGTATTGATTGAGTGATTGATTGGCTCTTTCAAGTCTGTGTGAGTATGCCCTATGACACCTATGGAGGTCAGAGGACAACTTGTAGCAGTTGATTTTTCTTTTTTTTTTTTTTCCCACCATGTGCGTCTAGGGGTTGAAACTCCGGTCAGGCTTGGCAATTATTGCCCTTTCCACTGAGCCACCTCCTGAGCCCAAAAACAAAACAACAAAATTTTCAAATATGTTGCATTTATATAAATAAAAGTGAATCTTTTTAATAAGATTATCTGTTCCAATGTTCACCTTAGGCTTTTAACATCTTTAGATTATGTTGATTTTATCTTGTGTTAGAATTTATAGATGACATCTTATGCTTCCAGGTTGGCCTAGAACATGCTATGTATCCAAGAATATCTTGAACTTGTCATCTCTTAGCTTGCTTCCTAAATGCTAGGATTATAGGCATGTACTACTGTACCTAGTTGATGCAGTGCTAGAGCTCAAACTGAGGGTTCTTCATGCATACTAAAGAAGAATTTTATCACTATTCCCTTTGCCTAAATTACTTTTCTTTTTTCTTGAGAGGAAGGGAGTTGGATGTCATACTGGGGAATGTACCATGGCCATATGTATGCTGTGCTAAGTAAATGTTCTATCCTTGGTCAGTGTAACCCAGCCTAAATTATGTTGATTTTTTTCAAAGTACACATTTTTCAAAATTAACAAAAAATTGCATGTCAGTACATTAATAAATTATATAACCATGTTTGGATAAAATTAAGCCATCAAGAAGTACAAAAGAACTAGCAAAGTAAAAAGTTAACTTTTTCTTTCATCACTAAAGAACTTAAAAACTTGGCTTTTAGAAAAACATTTCAATGAAAGGTGTTATCTTTCTAAATAAAACATTCCTTTAAAGTAGATGGTATAAAAATGAATTTGAGGGGGTAGAAAATGGCTTAGTGGTTAATAACATTGGCTGCTCTTCCAGAATTTCTGTGTTTGGCTTCCAGTGTCCACGTGGTAGTGTATAATAATCTATAATTCTTGTCCAAAGGTATCCAATACTTGTTTTGGTATCTGCAGGCACCATGTACACATATGATGCCAGAAACATACATATATACAAAACACCCATATACATAAAATAATTCTTTTTAAAAAGTATCAATGGAGAAATTTGAGATGAACAGGAAACCTAACTAGTTTTACATAACTTTTAAACAGTGATATGGTTAGGTTTAATGCTTAGTATATGGTAAAGACTAACTGTAAAATCTGTTTTTCCACAGGTACGGTCAGAATAGAGATGTTTCGAAATATGCAGAACGCAGAAATAATCAGAAAAATGACTGAAGAATTTGATGAGGTATATATAACATCCCAATACCTGTACTAATTGATTCCATATCTTTTAAATCATAATTAAATATGTTCATTGTTTCAGATATTTAGTTCATAATGGCATGAGTTAAAGTTGGCATAATGCATTAATCCTGGCAATCTCCAATTCTTTATTTGTTTCCAACGTTGAAATACTACTTTCATTAAATGCCTTAGGGGAAAAATGATTTGGAGGTTGGATAATTTGAGCAGTGTTGTTTATAGACCTATCTTACAGATTATTAAAACACGTTTTCTAAGTTTGTTAGTATTTCTAATGAAGAAAATTTTGCTTAACTGTATTTAATCAAGAATTTACCAAAGCTAGGTGGTACAGCCTCTCTGTACTTTGTAGACTCCCACACACTTGTGTGTATGGTTCTTGTCTTAGTGTGTCTATTCTTGCACAAAACCTTATGACGAAGAAGCAAGTTGGGGAGGAAAGGGTTTATTCATCTTCCACTTCCACACTGCTGTTCATCACCAAAGGAAGTCAGGACTGGAACTCAAGCAGGTCAGGAAGCAGAAGCTGAGAAAGAGGCCATGCAGGGATGTTACTCACTGGCTTGCTTCCCCTGACTTGCTTTCTTTTAGAACCGGGGAATACCAGCCCAGGAATAGCATCACCCACAATGGGCCCACCCACCCTTGATCACTAATTGAGAAAACATCTTACAGCTGGGTTTCATGGAGACATTTCCTCAAGAGAGGCTCCTTTCTCTGTGATAACTCCAGCTTGTGTCAAGTTGACACACAAAACCAGCCAGTACAGTTCTACTGGGAACATAACTGCTTGAAAGCTCCAATTTCCATTTAGAATACAAGTTTCTATTGTTATTCTTCAGAAAGTAATCAAAAATCCTAGTCCCAAATGCAATATTATAAGATTCAGGAACACAGTTAATTTTTATATTGTATTTATGATAAATTTAATTCATGCAATGCTATTAAATCCACCACTATTTCTTTTAATATTGTTTTGATTTACAGAAGAATTTTGTTTTCAGAAGAAATTTTTTAAAGCATTAACAGGATTGCCTTTTCTAGGTTTTTTATGATTAATTGTATTTTTATTATCATTTTCCATTTGAATACAGTAATACAAATATGTCAGATATTTAGAACTTAATTGATGTTCATCAGGTATTCACATTTTTCTTGCTCTTCACACCAAAAGTCCATGTTCTCAATTACAGAAACATCTGGCACCATCTTTTAGGTTGATTAGTCATATTACATAGGAATTAGTTGAGTTGTTATTCAGGCATTTCTATATCTTCAGTTTCTTAAAAACTGGTTTCAACGTAGATGACATTGTTTATACTTTATTTTTTTCCATTTGGTATGAATATCTGTATTTTTTTTTTATGTGAAACACGGCATTGTTCACATTTCTAAGACTAATTTCTGATTAAATCATGAAGAGGAAAGTTATATTTTATATGATAGTTGTGTAGTTCCTATACAATTATCTAATGACCTGATCACTTTAGTTTTGTGTTGAATCAGTTTATCAAGACAACAACTCTTTGGCCAAACAACTTGTGGCCACAGAGCAAGACAGGAGAGGGCACTTCTATATTCCCTTTGAGTGTACTCACAGTGATGACCCAAGAACTCCATGAAGCTTCCACTTAATAAGCCAGTTTGGAGGCAAACTACCTATAGTTTAGTGACTTGGATTTCAAGGACCGTCTCAATTTCTTTTGGGTTTGTGATGCAATATAAGGACTTTGTGCTAATTTAATTTAAAAGCTAAAAAACTTCACAATTTTGAAAACATTTCACTAGATTAAATTTTGTTACATTAAGAATTATATCTACTTTATTCAAGAATTTAAATGTGGCTAAAGAAGATAAAACCATATTAATATGCTAGCTGATAGATTTATTCCTCAGCTTCTAGACTGCCTTGACAATGTCATACTTTTATAACACAGTTGATTGAAATCAAAGGTTTGTTTCAATTTTTAGTATAGTAACATATATTTTAATCCAATCTGTGAATTTATGAATGGAGCTGCCATACTTTGCAGTCATTAGTATCACCTAATTATTAAAAATTATTAATGCTGAGGTATCACTCAGATATTTTAGACCAGTAGTTTTCAACATGCAGGCTGTGACCCATTTGGAGTTTGCATATGAAATATTTACATCATGATATATAACTAGAAAAATTGCAGTTTTTAAAGGAGCAAATAAATAGTCTTATGGTTGGGGGTCAACACAACTTTAGAAACTGCATTAAATTGTTTCAACATTGAGAAGGTTGAGAATCACTGCTCTAGACATTTTGATTGACATGAAAAGTTTATAATGTGTGTGTAAAATACCCCAGTCATATTCCTGATAATGCTAATATGTAATGAAATTTGACAGCTACTGGTGTAAGAGAAGAACAATAAATTAGAAAGCTGTTATTAATACTATACAGATACAAGTATAAAATAAAAGGAATTCAAAGATAAATGAAATTATTTATTACAAAAGGAATCATTAGACAACTAGTGCATAGCTAAAAAGAGATTCTCTGACCCACTGGTCATTTTAAGCTTTTAATCTTTAAATTATGTTGGCTTTTATCTTGTGTTTGATTTTACTGATGCCTTATCATGGAATCCAGTTGTTAGCCTCAGTGATTTGCCTTTCTAGTGCCCAAGATCTGGGATTACAAGCGTGTATTACCATCCCCAACTGTTTGCATTTGTGTTTCAGGGGGGAAATCAGGTCTACATGCTTGATGGGCATGCGTTCTATCAGCTGAGCTATTTTCTTAATTACTGGATTTAATTTGCACATAAATCAGTATGCTTTGGATTATAGTGTCCAGTGTGGCCTAAGGTTCAAAAATTGGATTTCCTACATAAATTGTTTTGACCATACATAAAATGTGACCATCTCTTATATGTTGCAGTCTGAGACATTCTTAAACATAAAATTTGCTGTTTATGGGTGTCTTGACACAGATCTTTAGTTTCAGCTCTTGGAAAGTAAAGATAGGCTGATTTTCATGAATTCATGGCCATTCTAATCTAGAAAGAGAGTTGTCGGCCATCCAGCGGTATATAATAAGACCATTTCTCAAAAAACAAAACCCACAAATTTTCCTTTTTACGGGCAAAGTTACTTTTTTGTCTCCTATCAGAGATAAGCTGTCCACTCAATCATGATGTCCACTGATATCAGATTGGTTCTTTGGTTGTTTGATTATAGCTTATATAGATAATTTTATTACTTCAATAAAATTATTCTTTTTTTCATCACCAGTGTTACTTAAAGTCACTCTGTTTTCCTTCTCTTTTTGCTTTGAGTTTAGTAATGCTAGAAGTCCCTTTCCTTGATCCTTTTATTTTTAACCTGTCTACTTTCTTTGTATTGCAGTAATACATCTTTGTCTTTTTATATTGAGAATATGACTTATGCTAGATAGATTGCTTAGCATACATGAGTCCTATTTTTTAGTCCCTAGGTCTGACTAAAAAGAAAAGAGAACTAAATCTTGCTTCTGTTTAAAATATTTTTTCCTTCGAATTCTGAAGTTTGACTTTTTTGAACTTTTTTGTAATTAACTGGGTTGTTTGTTTGCCTTCTTTCTTCTGGTTATTTTAGTATTTTCTGTTTCAGCTTATGCAGCCTAAAATAGTGTTACTATCCTATGATTATGCCTTTGTTTATAGGGTTTTCCTAACTTTGTTGTTCTCTGAAATATTATCCCCATTGTTTGTTCCCAGTTCTGCCTTCAGAGTTGATAATCTCTTTTAATTACTACATTCCCTTGTAATGTTATTTACTAACTCACTTATGTTTGTCCTCATCTCTTTGTTTAAATTAGAAATTCTTTGCAAAAAAAAAAAAAAAGGTGTTGTTTTGCTCATTTTTGTGTGCTAAGTGTCAGTACAGTGCTAAGAGCACGTTTGCTGGGCAGTCTCTACTAGGCACAGTGCCTAGTGACTATGTGTATAGTTTATGACCTTGAAAAAAAGTATCTGTAGACCTCTCAGGGAAGTAATGATTGTAGTCTCATTCTTTCCTCATTGTTTGGCAGGGACACTCTTTTTCCATACAGGTATTCCTCAGCTTTTTGTGAGTTATGTTCATAATCACAAAAGCTGACAAAATAATGTTAAAAGCCTACCTAATACACTTAAGTATCTGTACATTGTAGGGTTTCTTTACAGGGGTGTCGAAATTGTTTTGGCTTGCTTCTTTATTTGTTCCACTTATCTATTTATCTACTAATTTACTTATTTATTTGTTTAAACAAACAAATCATTTATCTGGTTGCTTGCTGGTTTATTTACTTATCAGTAAAGCAAATGTTCTCATTATGTAGCACAGGCTAGTTTAGAACAACTTAGATAGCTGACCTCAGTATTGCAATTCTATCTCAGATTCCTTGGTTCTGGGGTTATCAGTATGCATTGTAACACCTGGCCCACAGGTATTTACATTCTTGATTGAATTGCTTTCCTATAGTTGTAGTTTACTTTTATTGTACAATATTATGAAATCATCAAAGTATATTTTGTTGCCTATAAAAATAGCAGAATTTAAAACCCAGGCCATCAGGGGTTTAGGAGCTTGTTCTTTGCAGTGCCTTTCTGTACCGAGGTGTGGAAATGGTTGGATGGAACAGCACATGTGCTCTAGCACACTTGTGTGAGGGTCAGTGCTCTCCTTTTACAGGCAGGCAGGCTTGCATGGCCTGTAGGTTTATCTATTGCGCCATATTCTGGGACTTTAAATCACCATGTTTTGTTACTGACTCTTGAAAGGTGGCAGCCATCTTTCTTTCTTTCCTTCCTTCCTTTTTTCCTTCTTTCATCATGAAGATTCATTTACAAGGTAGGAAATCAGCTTGTCTGTTAATTTTCTCGGTTGACAGCTGTTACTTGGAAACCTCTGTTGGAAGGATACTTAGTAGGCAGCAGCATTGTCTCCTGAGTTCCATGAAAATGTTATTGAAGCTGATGATTGAACTTCACAATCTCAGAGGCTGTGCCTCAGAGTTTTGGAATTATAAAGAAGCTGTTTGCTTTTTTGAAGGTCTTGACTCTCCCTTATCAAAACTACCGACAGGCACTAGTATATGATGGAGAGTGAATCATATGTACAAATTATTCACAGTATACTATATTGTACTACACACCAATGTTTCCTCCTGTATTTTTTGAACTTGTTCAAGGATGATTTGTTCTTTTACTTCTTCTCATTTTATTAATTATATATTACTTTGCCTGCATATTCTATCAGATAGTTTATAAATATATACTTTATCTTTTATCTAATATGATTTTTCTATGTTTATCAAATATATTTCTTTTTTGAAATGTTATAAGATTTTCCTCAATATAGGTAAAGGTGGATGTTTTGGGTCTTTTATGTTTTTCATTTTGTTATCTTTCATTCGTTAGCATTCTGGGTTTATTTAGTTTTTCTTAGAGATACGTTCTTAATAAAGTAGCTTTCAGTACTACATTGCCCATCAATAATACTACATTTTCTAAAATCATTATATGCACAAGTGATGTATGTTCAAGAAAATATTAAAAATCTCTTTGTAATTCATTTGTATGCTAAGAATTTTCTTTTATCATTGAACATGTTAGCAGTTCTTTTTATTAATATATATTTTACTGAAAGTAATTTTTTATAGAATATATTCTGATTGTGGTCCCTTCCGTCAATTTCTCTCTACCTTCCCATCCACCCTGCTTCACACCCTCTCTTTCTCTCTTTAAAAAAACAAACAGGTAAAGAAATAAACCAGTATTTTTAAAAAGTACAAGAAAGAGATAGAAAGACAAATACAGAGACACACACTAAACTCATAAAATTATAAAATTGGAAAATATCATATATAAGCAGAAAACCATTAAGATAAAAAATGAATAAAATAAAGCTTAAACAAAGCAAGCTCAGACAAAATGACTACAAAAAATACCATTTCATTAATTTTGTGATGTCCATTTACTGTTTGGCATGGGGCCTACCCTTAAGTGTGACGCATATACAAAGTGAGACTTCAATGGAGAAAACAGGGCTTTTCCTATACAAGAAAATATCATTTGGAGATAGTTTCTTAGTAATAGGTTGGAGCCCATATCTCCATCTCTTCTGAGCAATGGGACCCCATTTGCTTGAACATATGCAGACCCTGTGTATTCTCACGATCCCTGTGAGTTTATATGTGCATCAGTCCTGTTAAATTGAAAGACAGATCTTTTTGATGTTATCAGTCCCCTCTTACTCTTACGTTCTTTTAATTTCCTTGTCTACATCATTCCTGGAATTTGAGTGGAAGGGTTTAATTCAGATATCCCATTTAAAATGAGTATTTTAAAATCAAAAGTTAAGAAATCTTTGAAATACATTCCTTTTTGGAAAACAATTTTCTGGATGGTAATATTTGCATGTTTTACAAAAACTAAAAGGTTTTAAAGATTTTGGTTTTCTGTCTATTTAGAATATGAATGAGACTTAAATTCTTCTGTTACTCTCATTGCTTTTTGTGAATCATGGGCTCAAATATCCTTAATGAAGGACTTTTCTGTTTCTATGCTTGAGTTATTATGGAGTTTTCCTTTGTTATTCATTTTATTTCTAACTATATTTTTATTTAAAATATAATTACATTATTTCCCCCTTTTTTCTATGCAACCCCTCTCAAGTTCACTCTTCTCAATTGAAACTTTGTTGCACATTTGTATGTGTGTGTATGTGTATGTGTTTTTGGGGGCATTATACATAACTATATAACTATTACTTACTGAGCCCATTTTTCTTATTTATGTGTATATTACTTCAGGCCTGAGTACTTTGTATTGGCTAACCAATTAGGGCACTAATCTCTGGGGTGTGAGGTAATTTTCCCTCACTCAGCAGTTGTTGGTTCCATGTAATTCTTTGTCTCAAGACAGAATCCTAGATTCTTCTGCTTCTGTGTTATTTGTGTTAGAATGTCTATTGTTAGTGTCCCAGACTTGTTTATGCAGCCATTTCTAAGAGAGACAGTTTTAGAGCACAATTCTAGGTTTTCTGATTTTCTGATTGTATTAGAGTTCTCTAGGCAAACAGAATTGGCAGAATGACTAAATAAATAAATAAATAAATAAATAACAGGGATTCATTAGAATGGCTTATAGGCTGTAATCCAGGTAGTCCAAAAATTGTCTATCAATGGAAGGTCCAAGAGTTCGGTTTAGTCCACGTCTCAATTGGTCTTTAGTATGTAGCAGAATCCTGATGGAATAGGCTCTAATGCCTTTGAAGAAATTGGCTGGCCAGTGAAAACAAGAGCAAGCAGGCAGAGAGAGCAGGCATTCTTCTTTCATGACCTTGATATAGGCTGCCAGCAGATGTGTGTGACCCATATTCAAGGTAGACCTTCCATCTCAAAAGATCCATATTTAAAGTGGGTCTTCCCACTTCAAATGATTTAATTAAGAAAAAAAAACTCTCTTAATTGTACCCTCTGCTTAAGTTTTTATTAATTCCAATTTTAGTCAGATTGACAACCAAGAATAGTCATCACAGCTAACTTTCTGCCCCCACCCCCCCACCCCCGCTTCTGTGATATTCTCTGAGTTATTGATGTTGAAGCTGTGTTGCAGATATATCCATTGGTATTGCAGCCTCCATTATCTGTTGGTGTGTCCAATTGTGATTTCCTGTAATGGCTTTCTTTTGCTATAGAGAGAGACTTCTTTCATGATAGGTATAGTAGGTACATTTATCTGTGACTTATTCCAATTACTTATGACACACCTCAAGAGATTTCTGCTATCTCTGTATCCTAGGGCCACAGAAGAAATCACTTTTTCACCTTTTCTCCTCCAAGTTGGCAATGTGGTGTTGCTCACTTCCTGGTATTGATAATGAGAACATATTCATGGTCTTGCCTGTGTCTTAATGATGTCCATGTATGGCTAAGTTTACTTAAGGATCCTTTCAACTTCCTCTTCTACCTTTTTATAACAGCCAGTCCTTTGCTTCCTGTTCATCTTCAAGCCAACAGTCTTTTGGTTGATACCAATATAAGATGCAAAGTCCAGGGCAGTATTTTTCTTCTCTCTTACCCTAGTATACAAGCTCTTTTTCTATTGTCTCAGTTGTAGTGGATCTTTATTTCAACCCTGGTTTTTAGCCCTTTTCTGCTCCCTACTCCGGTGTCCATCAGATCAACCTTCTGATTTATGCAATAGAACAATCAGAACAGGCAAGCTGGATTCCTTGCTTTCTTTTTTGTTCCAGTTGAAGATCACACACTTGCTGGCTTGTTTTGCCAAAAGTAAGAGTTCTTTTGTTTCCCTGCCTTGTCCATAGGCTTCTTTTTTGGAAATGGTTTTGAGTGAGCATAGACTCTCCCTGATTTCCCACAATAACAGTTACCAAATTGACATTGATTTCTTGTTGTCTATCTTAGCTAGTTGCCTCTGCATCACTGCCTTTTCAGTATAATTTTAGTTCTTCCCTCCCCTCCTGTTTTCCCTCTCAATCTTTGAGATAGGATTTTTTTTCCCCATGTATTTCAGACTGTCCTCAAACTCCAAATCCTCTGGTTCTACCTCCAGTATCAAGACTGGTATCTGACGGCTTATACCATCCATATCCAACTGTCCTTGTGTGTATTTTCTTAAATGTTTCAAGCTGGAGAGAAAAGGCACTTGGTATTAGGCTCAGCTGTTAATTTTGTGAATTAAATAAAGTCAAATAATTTACTAAGATCCCATTCCATGTTTTTCTTTTAAAGAAGCTATTAAGTAGAATTATTGTCAAGTTTATTGTAAAATTTCAAGAAATGAGTTGTCATATGAAAGGCCAATTTTAGGCTTTTTTGTGAAATGCTCATGTTTTTTAAATCTTTGAAATACTGAGAAATGGTATACTGATTTGAAGAGATGGTTCAAGCTTGCTACCAAGCCTGTTGACATGTGTTCAGATGTAGTGACCAGATGATAAAATGAGACAGGCAACACTCACAGTTGCTTTTGTCTTCCACACGTACACCACGGCATGCTTGTGTTGGGTATGCCTGTCTGTCTGTTTTGTAAGAGAATAAAAAAATAAATGTTAAGAGTGATTTGTTGACAGATGTATCTCAGTTACTATATTACATATTATTATTATATTCATAGTATAGTAAATACTCCTTTTAATCTAAACTTCAATACTTCTCTGTCTACTTCAAATCATCTTCATAAAAATATAAACATGGGCTGGAGAGTTGGCTCAGTGGTTAATAGCACTGACTGCTCTTCCAGAGGTCCTGAGTTCAATTCCCATCAACCACATGGTGGCTCACAACCATCTCTAATGGGACCTGATGCTCTCTTCTGATGTGTCTGAAGACAGCTACAATGGACTCATATAAATCAAATAAATCTTTAAAAAAATACAAACATAATTTAGTACTGTTATCTTTTTATTAAGAATCTTAGAAAAAGGTAGTAAACACTTTCAGTCTGATAGTTGTTAGCACTGTAATAATTGTTTGTGGATGATTAAAGAAAAAAATTAACACTTAATGTACACATAGTATCATTGTATATTTAGAATAAAATATTTCTTTGTATATAGAAATAAAATTCTGATTTAACTGCTATCTTGTGATACTTAATAAGTTCTTTTTACATATTCTAGGACAGTGGTGACTACCCCCTTACAATGCCTGGTCCTCAGTGGAAAAAATTTCGTTCCAATTTTTGTGAATTTATTGGAGTCCTGATTCGACAGTGTCAATATAGCATAATTTATGATGAATATATGATGGACACCGTAATTTCCCTTTTGACTGGTTTGTCAGACTCCCAAGTCAGAGCTTTTAGGCATACAAGTACCCTTGCTGGTAAGTAACCAAATCTTCTTTGTTCCAGTTGAGTTTGCTAAATTTTATTTTTTGTAATCAGCTTTTTTTTTTTTCTATAAGGTTAATTTAGTTAGTGCTTTAATAAAAGTAAAAATTTCTTGGAATTTATCTGCCTGACTGTTTTCATTTAATAGAATAAAATATGCAATAGTTTTGCTACTTGCTATTTGACAGCCTTAAGAATAAAAACGGGAAACGGCTGTTTGCTAGAATAAAGGAAAGGGGTCTTCCCCATCAATCTTTAATTAAGAAAATGCCCTATGAAGTTGTCTACAGCCTGGTGTTAATTAAGATTCTCTTCTTTCAGATAATGTTGACTTGTGTCAACTTGACATAAAACTGTCTTGCATAATCTCTCACACTCTGAATAGGGTCTGGCTGTGGGTCTCTGTATTCACTCCCATTTGCTGTAAAAGGAAGCTTCCCTGATGATGGCTGAGCAAGGCACTGAGCTATCACATAGCAGAATGCCATTAGGATTTTTATTGTTACATAGTTTGTTCAGAACAGAATTATTTGGTTTTGCCCTAAGTTCCTGGGCTGTCAATTCCGAGGTTCTTTGACACCCAACCAGTGTTAAGTATGGGTTCCATCTTGTGGTGTGGGCCTTAGATAAAAACAAATATTGGTTGGTTGCTTCAGGAAGCTTTGTGCTACCATTGTCCTAGCTCATCTTTTAGGCAAGAAACCATTGTGGATCAGAGGGACTGTGACTAAATTTGGGTTTACATTTCTGATTTGGTAGCATTCAGCATACTATCCTGTATCAAAGACACTGGCTTGTATTGATAAAGGCTCTATGTAGGCACCAGCTCAACTTTTCCTCATTCATTGAGTTATATAGGTATTGTCAGCAACAGGTCAATTAGATGTAACCCAGTCCTCATAGTGGAAGCTTTATTTGGACGAGAGATGGCTTGTTGGGTCTCTGACTTCCTCTTTATTTGGTGATTTCATTTAGTTCTTCTTTATAAGTGCCAATAATATAGAAACTGTTTACTCCCTAAGGTTTTTATGTTACCCCTGAAATGACTCTGAATGTTAATATCTCTCCCTGTATTCTCTCCCTTGTGTCCCTCGATCCCTGTCTCCACTTGATTCTTCCCACCCATGCATAACTGTCCATTCTGTTCCGCTTTCCTAGGGAGCCTATCTGTCCTCTCCTCCTAGCCCCATCCTTTATACCTCCCCTGTGTGGTTCTGTGGATTATAGCTTGGTTATTGTTGACTTAACAGTTATTATCCACATATAACCACGTTATCCACACACTTTTTTTTTAATCTCTCTTACTTCACTTAGGATGATCTTTTTCTAATTCTATCCATTTACCTGACATGTATATTTGTTGTTGTTTAGTCACTAGTACTCCATTGTGTAAATGTACCACATCTCCTTCATTCATTCTTCTGTTGATAAACATTTAGGTTGTTTCTAACTTCTGGCTATTAAGAATAGAGGTACAGTCAACATTGTTGAGTAAGTGTCTTCATTCTAGACTAAAGCATCCATTGGGTTTGTGTCCAAGAGTGTGGTAGCTGGTTCTTGAGGTACATTGTTTCAATCTTTCTGAGGAAGGGCCACGCTGATTTTCACTATGGCTACACAAGTTGCAGTTCTACCAATGTTTGAGTGTTTGTACCTTGCTTCACATCCTCCCAGTATAGGCTGACACTTGTTGGTTTGTTTGTTTGTTTTTGTTTTTTGTTTTAATCTTAGCCATTCTTATGGGTTTAAGATGAAATCTCAAATAGTTTTAATTTGCATTTCCCTTATGACTAGGAATCTTGGAATTTCTTCGTGTTTCTTACCCACTTGACTTTATTGAGAATTCTGCTTATATCTGAACCTCATACTTAATTACCTTCAAGAAGTTCTTTTATTATTTAGATTTTTTTTTTAGCAAGCAGGGTTTTTCATGTTTTCATTATAAAACTTTAAATAGTTATTTCAAGTTCTGTGAAGAATTATCTTATAATTTTGATGGATATTGCCTTATTAGTTGTAGATTACTTTTGGTAGTATGGCTATTTTTACTATATTAATCTTAACAATCCATGGCTATGGGAGATCTTTTCATCTTCTGATACCCTTTTCAATTTTTTTCTTCAGTTTTTATCATACAAGTCTTTAACTTGCTTGGTTCAGGTTACCCCATGATACTTTGTTTACTTGATGCTTTTATAAAAGGTGCTGTTTCCCTGATTTCTTTCTCAGTCCATTTGACATTTATGTATAGGAGGGATCCTGGGCTTTGTGAGTTAATACTGTACTTAGTTAGCTATATTGCTTGCTGAAAGTGTCAGCTGTCGGAAATCCTTGATGGATTTTTTTAGGAACACTTTTAGATACTATCATACTACCTATAGATAAAGATACTTCAATTTTTTCCTTTCTAATTTGTTTCCCTTTGAACTCCTTCAGTCGTTTTATTGCTCCAGCTGAGGCTTCAGGTATTGGATTGAATAACTGTGGAGAGAGTGGACAACCTTGACTTGTACCTGACATTAGTGAAATTGCTTTGAATTTTTCTCCATTTAAATTGCTGTTTGCCACAGGGTTGCTATACACTGCATCTATTATGTTGACTTTTGTCTTTCGTATCCCTAATCTTTCCAGAGCTTTTATCATAAAACGGTGTTGAATTTTGCCAGAGATCTTCCTGCATCTAATGAGATGATCATGTGGCTGTTTTTTTTTCAGTTTATGTACATTGCTGAGTACATTCATTGACTAATATATATTGAACCATACCTGCATCTCTGGGATGAAGCCTACTTGATCCTGGTGGATGACCTTTTTGACATATTCTTGGATTCAGTTTTTAAATATTTTTATTTAGAAATTTTCAGTCTATGTAAGAGAAACTGGTCTGAAATTTTCTTCGTTGGTTTCTTATGTAGTTTGGGTATCAAGACACTTACAGGCTCATAAAACAAATTGAACAATGTTCTTTCTGTTTCCATTTAATAGAATAATTTAAGGAGATTACCAGTAATCTCTTCTGGTAAAATCTGGTAGAATTCTGTGCTAAAACCACCCGGCCCTGGGCTTTTTTGTTGGGAGACTTTTAATGGCTGCCTATATATCACTAGGTGGTAAAGGTCTGTTTAAATTGTTTGTTTGATCTTGATTTAACTTTTGTAAGTGGTGTCTATTGAGAAAATTATCCATTTATTTTAGATTTCCCAGTTTGGTGAAATACAGGTTTTTAAAGTACATCCTTATGAGTCTCTGGATGTCCTCAGTCTCACTTGGTATGTCCCCTTTTCATCTCTAATTGTGTCATTTGAATATTCTCTCTCCGCCTTTTAGTTAACTTGGATGAAGGCTTATCAATTTTGGTGATTTTCTCAGGAACCAACTCTTTGTTTCAGTAATTCGTTGTTTTTGTCTTGTTTGTTCATTTTCTTTTTCCTTTTTTCTGAGACAGGGTTTCTCTGTGTAGCCCTGGCTGTCCTGGAACTCACTTTGTAGACCATGTTGGCCTCGAACTCAGAAATCCACCTGCCCTCTGACTCCCGAGTGCTGGGATTAAAGGCGTGCGCTACCACTGCCCGGCTGTTTGTTCATTTTCTATCATGTTTATTTTTGTTCTGAGTTTGACTATTTCTTGCCATCTTTTCCTTTTGGGTGTGGGTTTTTTTTTTCTTTCTTTCTTTCTTTCTTTCCCCTCTCCCCCTCCCCCTCCCCCTTCCCCCTCTCCTTCTCCCTCTTTCCCCCCCTTTTTGTTTTAGAGCTTTCAGGTGTGCTGTTAAATCACTAATATCTCCTATTTCTTTTTATGTTTGCACTTAGTGCTATGAATTTGCCTCTTAGGGCCACCTTCATTTTGTCCTGTTAGTTTTGGTGTGGTATGTATTCATTTTCATTCAGTTGTAATAAGTCTTTTTTTTTCTTTCTAGATTGATTTTTTTTTTTTCATTCCATTGTGAATTGTTTAGTTTTCATGATTTTCTGTTGTTTCTGTTGTTGATACCCATTTTTAGACCATGATGGACAGACAGGATATGAGGTGTTAATTTGATTTTCTTGTATGTGTTGAGGCTTACTTTATGTCCTTGTATGTGGTCAATTTTGGATATAGTTCCATAAGCTGTTGTGAAGAAGTACATTCTTTTGTATTTGGGTGAAATGTTCTGTCAAGTCCATTTAGTTTGTAATGACAGTTCCAACATTTCTCTGTATAATTTTTTTCTGGATGACCTGTCTATCGATGTAAGAATTGGCTGTTGAAGTTTCCCACTGTTAGTGTTTGAGTATCAGTATGTGATTTAAGCTGGTCTATTTTCTTGTGTTTGGTGTATAGATATTAAGAATTACAGTGTATATTTGGTGGATTTTTCTTTTGATGAGTATGTAGTGTTCTTTTCTTTTAATTTTGTATTGAAGTCTATTTTGTTAGATAATAAAATGGCTTCATGAGTTTTTGGGTTTTGGTTTTTTGTTTTTTTTTTTTAGGTCCATGTGCATAGAATCCCTTTTTTTCTGTCCCTTTTCTCTGAGGTGACTATCTTTGATGTTGAGGTGTACTTCTTGGATGCAGAAGAAGGATGGATCCTGTTTCATATTGTGTTTGTCTCTGTCTTTTTATTGAGGGATTAAGACTATGTTTAGAGTTAACAAGCAGTATTTCTTGATTCCTCTTATTTTGTTGTGTTGTGTGGTTAACCTTTGTAGGTTGGAAATTTCATTCTAGTGACTTCTGGTTTGTTTTTTGTTTTGTTTTGTTTTGTTTTGTTTTGTTTTGTTTTGTTTTGTTTTGTCATAGATGTCTTACTTTCTCTGTGTAATGTGATTAAATGTTTTGCTGGGTGAGTATTCAGTTCTGACATCTGTGGTCTCATAGATTCTGTACAATGTCTTCCAGGACCCTTCTGTTTTTAGAGTCTCCATTGAAAAATCAGACGTTTTTCTAATAGGTCTGCCTTATATGTTTGTCTTTTTCCTTTGTAGCTTTTAAGATTCTTCTTATTCTGTATGTTTAGTGTTTTTATTATTCTGTGTCGAGGGGACTTTCTTTTCTGGTCCAGAACTTGTATGTTTCTTGTAAGCTGATTAGCATCTTCTTTTTATAATGGAGAATTTTTCTTGATAATTTTGTTGAAAAAATATTGTGCCCTTTGAATCTGGGTTTCTTCTCCTTTTATTCTTATGATTCTTAGATTTGGTCTTGTCATAATGTAAAATAGGTTTTCTGGTTGTTTTGTCCCAGGATTTTTTAGATTTAACAATTTATTTGACCAAGGTATTCGTGTTTTGTATCGTGTCTTCAGTGTCTGAGATTCTGTCTTGTATCTTTTGTCTTTGAGGTTCCTGTTCAAGTTCCTAAAGTTTTCATTTCTTATTGATTCTGTTTCCACTTTCAGTTTTTGAACTCTTTTATTCATTTCCTTCCATCGTTAGTGTTTTTTATAGATTTCTACAAGGGATTTATTAATTTTCTCTGTAAGGACCTCTGTCATATTCATAAAAGCTATGCTAATGTCTTTGTCTCATGCTTCAGTCATGTTGCAGTACTCAAAGCCTACTGAGTGATTTTTCTCCGGCATCTAGGCATCTGGGTTTGGGAAGGTTTTAATTGTAAGTTCTGATATCTAATCTTGTCTTTATTAGGTGGGTGTTTTCTATTTTCTTGGTTCCTGTTTTTCTCTCTGGTTCTCCGGAGAGTGTGATGGCTGTGTGCTGCCTCTTAGGAAATGTATGGGATTCTGGTAGTTGTAACCACTTATATTTATAGGACAAATGACTTTCTGTGTGTTAGGAGCTGACACATCAATGGGAATGGGCTGGGTTGGAATAAGGCTGTGGGACTCCACAAGAAGGAGGAAGCAGGGTTTTCCACCAGGATCTATCTCCCTTGTCTCCTGGGAATGGGGACAGAGTGAAAGGAAGCCACAACAGGTAGTCTGATACAAAGGTAAGGCTAAGACTAGATTTGGAGGAGGGGAAGGAGAGGTGAAGAGTTAGAGTTAACCTATTTGCTTCTCTACCTGGAGTGGCCTGTAGATTACCAGGAAATGCCTCCTGGAGGAATGAGTGCTGGAATAAAGCGATGAGTCAGGGCACGAAAGTTTGGAAGGGAAATCTGTGTGATCCTTTGGAGACAAGGCAAGGGTGGGTAAGGGAAGCTGCATCAGTTGTGCTGCAAAGCTGGGAGATTGAATTTGAATGAGAGGAACCACGTGAAGATCTGCACTTAGCCTGTTTCCCTGATCATAACTGCCATTTATTAGGTACACTGGAATAATGGAAAGGTATTAGGTATTGAAAATAGAATGTACTGAACCTTTTTTAAATTCCAAGTTCTAAAGGATAAAATATTCAGTACTTCCTTAGTAATACATCTGTAATTATTTTCTACATTAAATACTTCTTTCATAGCTTGATTGTATAAAATTTTAAGTATATGGTCACCTCCTTTCAACAAAACATTTTCTGATAATTCTGAGTGGACAGTAATTATCCACTTGAATGGTTTGTATGAGAGGCATAGAGTAAAATGTGATGATTTCTATTTACTTTGGAAGACAAATCTTGAGGGCTAGATAAAATGGGCAGGAGCATTTAATCCTCTGATTCAAAGACTGTGTGTTGATTTATTTGTTTTATTAATTTATTGGGTTCTTATACCCTCTACCTTCCTTCCAACTCTTTCTACCCTGATTCCTTCCAATCCCCCAACACTAGGTATGAGGGAAAGATTAGAGTGGAAAAAGGACATAGATCTTTGTATATTATTTATTGCTGATTAGGGTCTTCTAGTTCCTAGGGACATACCCAGTCTTCATTGTCAGAATATCCAGAAGTCCAACAAAACAGAACTCCAGCAATAGCAGACAGGACGAACGAAGAGTAGTGGGGACAGCAGCACCTTGCCTTTCTCTTAAGTGCCTCTGACCCATTTCTGGTCTCTGGCATCCATACCCTCTTCAGATTCCCAAGAATTAAACTATCTGCAGCTGGCAACGATCATGCCGCTCCTTGAGCACAAGATAATCACAGTGGCTGTGGAAAAACTGAGCAGCCCCATATCCTATACCTTGGATTAAAAGAAAAACATTCATATAACTGTGTTTTTAAATCAAAATTTTCACTATATATGCTCATGGTTAGTTATCGCTAGATAAGATTATCAGCTTTGAAATAAAATGATCCCTGACCTTGCTTGTAACCTAATTGAGAAGAGATACAGTCAGATTAGTTATTCTTAGGGCTTAGAAAAAATGACCTCAATAGCATCATAAGTTACTTGCATGGTCTTATCAGGAGGAATTATAGTCTGTTTTCCAAATATCTAAAACTGTGTCTCTATTGACAGTCTTTATGTCTTCTGTCTTATATTTCACTTATATACTATTACTACATTTATATAAAAAAATTTTGGCCAGAGTCTATGACTTTTACTTATTTATCATTCAGAGCACCATAGAACACATATTTTAATTCTACAAAGTTAAGAGCTTCAAGGACTCACAGTTTGGTGGAGAGAGTTAAAGACCATTTGGGGAGCAGAAGTTCTCAAATTGTGCTCTCCAAGATAGTAATAAGATACTGCAGATTTAATACGGTATTTAAGTATAGCTAGGCTATTATATAGCCCTAGAAAGTATACATATTTGAATAGTGTCTTACTGTTATGAGGCAGGGCCATCCTTAGCAATAAGCTTCAGGTAACACAACATCACATCCTACAGCTCCATTGTGAATTTTGTTTGGACTGCAATGCTTCACTGCAAGGGCACACTATCCCTCTTTTCTTTTCTCTTTTAATGAGCTCTGTTAAATCCAACACTGTATCCATCAGTCATCTTATATGAATGACCTCTTAGTTTGATTCTTGATATTGTATCTGGACTGAAACTTGATAATTTGTTGATGTGCCAGATTAGATACACTTCACTGTTCTTCAGTTCTAGAAATTCCACAGTTACATGAATTTTTTTTCTCTGTTGGAGCTGAACACACTTTTGGAAAGCTTTTTATTAAGCTAGAACAGATTTTTAGCAGTTACACACTATATTCATTTCTTAATTATTTTTACTTAAGCGTACTATCCTGTTAGACCTGTTTTACTTAAGATACCCTTTCAGAATAGTATTTATTTGTTCTTAACCTCAAGTATGCTGGTTTGTATTTTAAGTAGACATCTCATTTGAACATTATTATAGCAAAGTTTGGCTCTCTCTATCTTCCACTGAACTAAAATTATATTGTTGAATGTTTCTGGATTACCCAGAGTAAATGTACATTTAAGTTTCACCTGTCATACAGTCTCAGGTCATATGCAAAATGCAGCAAAGTTCTTTCATGGTCAAACCATTATGGCGTATAATTCAGTCCCCAATAGATTCTGCATTTCTATTGGGAACCTTAACAACACAGTTGTTCATGGTCGGGTTTTTAACAGCATTCTGTCTGTTCTGAGTCTGTGACAAAATTGCCTGTTAGATAATAATAATTTTACAAATTATTTTCTAAGTATTCTCATGTAATTGGGAATATATTATCACCAGTGTTCTCATAGTCTTGGCATTAATTGAATGTGTTGATCAACTTTACAATACTATAGCAAAATTCCACAAGATAATGCAATTGTAAAGGTTAAGGCTTCTTTGCCATTGCCGTTTCATAGGTTCCATTTCTTGATAAGTGAGTTTTGTAGGTTGTGCCACTAGTAGCACATTATGAGGGATAGATGTGGCATTACCTAAAATCTTAGACCAGAAAGGGAGCCAAAGAAAGTAGACCTCACGATTGACACACTCCTAATGACCATTAGGAACTAGTTGCTGAAGGTTTGAACATCTCCTGTATCAACGCTTCTGCTGTTGACATTCAGTATCTCGTCCGTAGTATATATATTCTGCCTATCTTTTCTTTACTAGAATGTAAAACTCATTGATGCAGCTGTTTAGTTTTAGTCTGTCTTTTCCTTGTTTGCAACTAGTATATACAATATTGCTCACTTTGTCTTTTGTCCATAGATAAAAAGGGAAGTACCACATAAGCGTTTCTTGAACTATCTATTAAAAAACAGTTATCAATCTGTCATTTTATAGTAAGTTTTATAATAATGCGGAAAATGAATTTCAAGAAAATAAGATGTATTGGTGTCATCTTACCATGATATTCAACAGACATGAAGTGATATGACTATGAGATTAGTATTAATTTCAAAGTACAGATATATTTCAAGGAAATTGCAAAATTCTTTAAAGTCATTTTTGTTTCTAGCTCTATGATATGCTTGAAATACTTTTTCTGAATTTTGAAGTTGTACCACTCTTCGGTGATCAGTGGAGGTAGAAGCCTTTTTGTGTGTTAATTCCATGTGATAATTGTAAATATTTAAGGAACTTTAATTCACCTAAGTAAAGGTATAAAGTAACCATTTGATACACAGATGCAGTGGTAGAAACAGATTAAACCTAATTTGTGAATGTAGGCAAGACATTGGTGTTACTTCTGTCTTTTGTGCTAGTAGACTAGATACGACTTCTTATAGTTTTATTTTATCGTTTTATATATCTGTGTTTGCTGGTATATATGTCTATGTGCCTTATGTTCACAAAGGTCAGAGAACTGGAGTTATAGACAGCTGGGAGCTACCATATAGATGCTAGCAATCAAACCTGAGTTTCTAGATATAGAGGCAGTGTTCACAATGTTCAGTACACATGATGGCACCGAGCCATCCCTAGAGGATAGGTCTAAACTCAAACTTTTGAAAACAAGAATGACGTTAAAAGAATTTCACAATTTTTGTTGTCATATATGTTTAAGCTCCTTGGATGAGACTTTTAAATGAAGAAAGTTATTTTGCAACTGAGATTAGTCTATTCCTGTCAGTTACCACTTTTTATCATTTTAAATTATGGCTGGAATATTAAACAGGTTTTTTCTTCTTCACTTGCTTTAACTTTTAATCTTCTACCTAAAAACCTGGTTTCACTAGTGACTATTGTAATTGCCCTTTATTTTATAGCAATGAAGCTGATGACTGCTCTGGTGAATGTTGCTTTAAACCTCAGTATTCATCAAGATAATACACAGAGGCAATATGAAGCTGAGAGAAATAAAATGATTGGGAAGAGAGCCAATGAAAGACTGGAGTTACTACTTCAGAAACGTAAAGAGGTAAGTTTTGTGGTAATCTGATCCTTTATAGTTTGGAAATGTTTAGTAAATATAATAGTTTCTACTGTTTATTTTGTAAAGGACATTTTTAAGTTGGCTATGCTGCTCGAGTCGGTAATCTTGGTACTTGGGAAGGCAGTCTGTTCAAGACCAACCTTGGCTGCACAGAAAGTTTGAGCTTAGCCTGGGACATTTGAGACCTGAGGTGTGTAGATGGGACAATAGAAAATTCATACGGGTCTTACATTCATAAAATTTAGCTTCAAATTATTTCATCTTCAAGTTTTAAATAGAATTGTAATAAGCACCATTGAGTAAGGGTGACATGCAAACTTATTTTAGAAAAAGATTTTCATAGTGTTAGGCAAGTCAGTCATTTGATGTTACAGGCTCAAAAGAACACCAAATGATAAAATCTCATTTGGGAGGCAGCAAAAGTAAATTATAGAAGAAAGCCTCGGTATATTTTTTATTTGATGTATAAAGCAATCCTCTAAGATTGCTGTCACTCCACTCCTCCTCCTTCTCAGTGCAAGGTAATCCAGTCCAGGAGTTTACTTGTAATACGCAATCAAACTCTCGGAGAGCTGCTAGCTCTTACTTTATTTACACTTAACAATCTGATTTTTGTAAATTTGATAAAAATGTTTTTTACATGGATATTTTATTTTTTACATTCATTCATTTTCATTTTATGGGTAAAGGTGTTGTCTGAACAGAATATTTATATACCACATATGTGCAGTACTTATAGAGACTAGAAAAAGGAGTTGAATTCCCAATACTTAATTAGCAAATTAATGTGTACCACCATGTTGGTGCACAGAATTGAACTCAGGATGTCTGGACTAATACCCAGTGCTCTAAAACACTGAGCCATCTCTTTAGCATTTTTTTAAACTTATTAGAAGGAAAATTTGTGGTTCGTATTATTAAATCTTTTAATTTAAAAAGATTACACTTTCATAGAATTGTGTATATACACATAATGGGATTTAACAAACAATAGAAAGCAAAAACGTACAATGAAATTATTGTGTGGACCAAAGCTTCCTACCTAAACCCTTTTCATTCATGATCCATCTCTCCCTAGAACTTTTTACAATTCTTGGATTTATAGGTATATAAAATCAATGTACAAATTAAACACCCTTGGTTGATTAAAAAAACATAAAGAAATTTATTTTTAAAGAATTGTTTTGTTTGCAATCAAATTCATTATATATTAATGATGAATTCAGATTTGTATACTAAGGGAACACATATACTTATTTATTTTTACCTAGCGAACTTCTAGCTTCTATGGGAATGGCTTAATTGGTGCTCGTTGTACAACCATGAGGACCTGAGTTTAGATTCATATCACCCACATGAAAAAGCTGGGCTTAGCAGCACAATCCTAGCAAGAAGGAGCTAGAGACAGGACGATCCCTGGCGATAATCCAGTTTGGCTAAATCAGTGACTCCAGGTTCAGTAAGAGGCATGAGGACGAACTCCCGAGTCTGAGGACGAACACAGTAGAGGCATGATTGAGGAATACAAGATAACAAGGAGCCCTGGTCTCCACCTATATGTACCTGTATGTGCACAAATGAACACATTTACCCACATATTTCACACACACATAAACATGTTCAAACACAAAAAGAATTTTAGGTTAGGCTGCTTGATACTGCAGAACATAAAAAGTATCTTCAATGTCTTTTAGAGTTGTAACTATTTTGATGTTGTAATTGTTAATACTGGAATGCAACTATATATAAGTACCCAATACAAAACAGGTGTATGTTTGGAGCCATTTCAAAAACTACAGGAAATTCAGTTGTTTGTATCATTTTATCTTTTTCTTCTCTTTTAATTTTTTTAAGATTTAGTTTTTTTATGTATATGAGTACACACTGTAGCTGTATAGATAGTTGTGAGCCTTCATCTGATTGTTGGGAATTGAATTTAGGACCTCTGCTCACTCTGGTAGACCCTGCTCGCTTAAGGTCAACCCTGCTTGCTCAGTCCCTGCACGTTCTAGCCCAAAGATTTATTTATTATTATAAATAATTATACTGTAGATGTCTTTAGACCTACCAGAAGAGGACATCAGACCTCTTCTGAGGTGTTGTGAGCCACCATGTAGTTGCTGAGATTTGAACTCAGGACCTTTGGAAGAGCAGTCAGTGTTCTTACCTGCTGAGCCATCTCACCAGCCCTGGATCATTTTTTCAACTAGGGATTTCTCTATGTACCCCTGTTTGTCCTAGAACTGAATATGTAGTTCAGGCTGGCCTGAAACTTGACATCTGCTTTCTTCTGCCTCCCAAGTGCTGAAATTAAAAGTGTGTGCCACTATGCTTATTTTTGTGAAACAAAATTTTTAAGAGACCCAAGTCTGAAGGTCAAATTGTTTTTTTTTAATAAATATCTTAATGTATAATTTTAATAATTTGATACATACTGAAGATTTATACTAGGAAACTATTAAAATTGTATTTTTCACAATTATGCCATTATTGTCTGTAAGAAACATCAGTCATTATATGTATAGTAAGAACACTGCCACGATGTTCGGGGCAGCATTCATTGGTATTTTGTGGCATTTTGTCTTAGGGTTTCTATTGTTATGAAGAGTCACCATGACCCTGGCTATTCTTATAAAAGAAAACATTTGATTGTCACTGACTTACAGATTCAGAGGTTTAATCCATTATCATCATGTTAGAAAACATTATGACGTGGGGGGCAGTGTGTTGCTGGAGAGGATACTGAGAGTTTTATATCTAGATTGGCAAGCAACAGGAAGAGAGTGACCTCAAGGCCTGGCATGAGCTATTGAAACCTCAAAGTGACATATTGACTCCAATAAGACAGCACCTATTCCATCAAGGCCAAATCTCCTAATAGTGCCACTTCGTCTGGACATATGGGTGCTGTTTTCCTTCAGATCCCCACACATATGCATTGAAAAATGACAATATTTTATATTTAGAGGAATAATTGCCATAAAATCTTATGGTAAAGGATGAGCAAGAACTGCCAGAAACACCTTGGATTCATTACATTTTTGATTTTTACTTTTGATCTTTGAAGTTTCAAAAACATTTTATTGTTGCCAGTCTTTGCCTGACCCCAAATTCAGTTATGCATACCTCTGTGGTGTTGTGACTAGCAACTGAAGAATCTTGGAGTTATGTTGTACTGTACTGTACTGTATCATCATTGCTTTTTAGAACTATCATAACAAACTCAGTTGCTTAAAAAAATGTATTGTTTAACAGATTGAGCCATGTATTTTTCAGACTTTTTCATCTGCACTGCAGAGAAACAATAGATTCTTCATTTTGGATTTTATTCCAAGGAAAGCCAGGTCTCCTGTATTGGGTTTGTGGCTAGATTTTGAAAGCAGGGGTGTACAGCCAAGAGTTTTTTATTTTTCTGGTCTGGATTTTCCTCTTGTTTCTCATTGTAAACTTAGGTAAAAGAATTGAGTAATACCTACGCACCAGAATGTCAGCCTCAATTTTTGTCTTCAGATTAGTCTGCCATCTTTATTCTCCTCCTTGGACAAAGTCTCAGTATAAAATAGTGACAGATTCTTTGCCAAAATGTGCAATGAATGAATGATCTCTTGGTTCACTTTCCTGTATACTCCTTAGTTTAATATGAAACTCACGAGCACAGATCCACCACCACCACCATTTAATTACATTTTGGGATTTTCATTTTCAAATATCTCAACAGAATTTTGCATCATTCTCTCTTCACAGCATGCTAGGGCTTTACTAAGACACATCTCCAAACTTTTCCAAATTCATGTCAAGAAGTAATAAAAATCATCCCTCTCTTTTGGTACCAGTTTTCAGATAGGCCTTCTAATCATCATTACATACTTCAGAGAAATACCTTAAAGGAAGAAAGAGTGGTTTTGTCCCCTGGATTTTGCAGGTTTTTTTACAAGTTTGACGGAATACATTGGTTTGTCCGTCGTACTGCCTAGGGAGCAGAGAGAAATTGCATAAAGGCATAAGAGTCAGAATATTAATTTTCAAAATCTTCTCAAGTTGACCTACTTTACCCAATATGTTCCATCTTCCACTGTTCTATCCCCCTCCAAGTTTACTGAAGATTTGAATTTGTCGATAGACTAAACCATTGTCAGAGTCTTCAGTCTAACCCTCTCTTGATGTGCACTAACAGTCACAACTAAATATCTTATTTACTAAGATCTAAAGTAACCCTCACCTCAGCGTTTAACAATCTCGGTGAAATAGTATAGGTTGCTATCAGTACAGTATCAAGATGCTATTGCTGTCATGCTTTCTGAAGATACCGAGGGAATAATTGACTGTAGGCTTCTCATAGCTTTTGATTTTTATGACATCATATCTGCATTCTATACATGATGGTCTTCCTGTGTATTCATCTGTCTCCAAATTTGTTGTTTCCCTAAAGAGATGCATTATATATAATTCAGTAACCACTATTATAATATTTCCCTGTCTTTAAATTTTTGTATTTTGTCACTGGAGAAATGGCTTAGCAGTTTTTGGGTTCTTTCTGTCCTTGCAAGAACGTGGTTCAGTTCCAACATGTGATTGGCTACTTGCAATCACCCATTACTCCAGCTTGAGGGTAATCAGACATACTGACCTCTGAGGGCCCCTATATATACGGGGTTCATATGTATGTTTGTGTGCATGCATACATATAGCATATACACATATAAATACATTTTAAGAGGAATTTCAATTGCTATGAACCACTTTCAATATTAAATCACATTCTCAAATACTGAGGTTAAGATCCCTACTCATAGATTTTTACATCTTTTTCTTTGTATCATAAACCATATTTTAAATATTTTGGAAGTATATTAGAAACTGCTTCATTAAGTCGTGCTGACTGGAATGTGTAACACCAATGAATTAGTCCTTGTGTTGTAAAGTTCATATTAAGTATATTTTCACACTTGTAGTAAGTACAATCATTTGAATAAGTTCTTATATTTTTATTTATATCATCAGGTGGTCACCTGAAAGATTGCAAGCAATGAACATTAAATGATAAATGCTATATTTTAAATTTTGATCCTTTTCCAGAATTGCAATACATAGTAGTATGCCAACCATACTGTGGGGGAGAAGCAGCTCATAGTTAGCCACACAGTCTTTATAACATGTATAATATTGTGTGTTTCCAGCACTTCTTTTTATTTTTTTAGATTCTATGTTTTCTGTTCTTACATTTTATCATGTCTGCAAACAATCCATTCTTTTATTGATATGGAATGTTCAGTGTTATGTTATAAAATAGTCTTTGTTTAGATTATTGTTACAATAGGCCGAAGCAAGTATACCAAGCATTTTAAAGTAGACCTGGCTAAAGTTTTAAAACTTGTAATAGTTTTTATTACTGCCTTATCAGGGTATATTCACCTCATATATAGAGAAACACTTGTGCTGCCTAGTTTTTTTTTTTTTTTTCTATAAATGCTGTTAACAACATAAAGCAAGAGTCAGTCTGAAACTATTTTACTGTTGTATGAAACAAAGTCTATGTATGTGTATATAAAAAAAAGCAGTTACATTGCTGAATTATTTGACATGAAATGTTTTGAAAAATTGGGGCATCAAAAATCAGTGTCCTAGCGGGGCGTCGTGCCTCACGCCTTTAATCCTAGCACTCGGGAGGCAGAGGCAGGGGGATTTCTGAGTTCGAGGCCAGCCTGGTCTACAAAGTGAGTTCCAGGATAGCCTGGGCTATAGAAAGAAACCCTGTCTCGAAAAAAAAAAAATCAGTGTCCTACAATAGCAAATATGTTGTTTTTGCACAGTAAATTTAAAGCTTAACCCTTATAGATAGTGTTGTCTGATATGTGTACCTCTGTGATATACTCCTGTGTTTTGTTAGTGGATTGCAGCAGTGTTAGCTAGGAGTTCTAGATTCCTCATATTTTGAAAACTATGCCTAGTTGAGTTACAAACTACTCAGATAAGGATACTAATTTGATGCATTGTAGAGGAGGAAATGCCGTGTTAGTCAGGATGAACCCTGAAGTGATGAAGGCAGAACTAAGCCAGAAGACTTATTTGGAGAGATGTGTAGAAATGTCGGATGATTTCAGAAATAAATTATTCCAAGAAAATACAAAATTGACCAATGTCTTTTCCCTCTCTTCCTTGTTCTTTTTCCCGTATATATGTATTGAGAGAAAGGAGAGGGTCCAAAGCCAATGTGGCAAAACTACACAAGCTCTACTGATAATTTTGGACTTAAATTCTATAGTCAGCAAGAGGTTGATTGCTTCTAGGAATGAGGATAATGAGTAGTTTAAAATAATTGGAATTATTCATTCCAGATAAAATGACCAATATTTCAATTTTAATGACCAATATTTCAATTTTCCTTTTTTATTGTTTCTTTTTCATTTCAGCTACAAGAAAATCAAGATGAAATTGAAAATATGATGAACTCTATCTTTAAGGGTATATTTGTTCATCGATACCGGTAAGGTATTCTAATCATTTAGAATTTTTTGACCTGAACAGTGGTTGTTTATTTATAGCATAGTTCATATAGCTCTACAACTCTATTTACTTTTACTCTGTTTTCTTTCTTAGAAAATAGCTTGGTCTATAAATACTAATTTAATATTTGTCGTAAATTTTGCCATCAATATTTCTGAAGCATCCTTTCTAACTCAACATTTATTACTATTGGAGATATGTACTTACATTCTCACAGAAGTAAAATGAATTAATATTATCATAAAATTAATATGGCCTACTAATAAACTATTGAGTATTAGGACATTTGATACATTTTAGTGTCCTACCTTTTCCTCTATATAAGTATCTTGTATGGTCAGAGTATCAACTTGTCTTTGTTAAAATACCAGAGCAAAGACAGGAGAAATAAAGGACCAAAGAATTACCAGTAGAGTAAAAAGCATGTTGGTTGAAATGAAATTCCTTTAAGCAAGGAAGACAAAACTAAAGAAATACAGTGAATTAATATTGCATATATATGTAGTTCTTTTAGTTATATGCAGTAAATGAAACAGGTTCAGAAGATGGAAATATCACTTTTAAAAACTTCATAATTGGTCAATTAATTTTTAAAACAATGAAATTTTTAATGGATGTATAATGGTATGTGATAATTTAATAGAATATTTTAACTCATTACAAAAGAATTATGTTGATAGTACTTTTTTGTATATAATATTGGACTTTTATATATCATGTCTTTCCTAAGCTACACTATTAAAATCCAACATTGACATACTTGTTTTCAAAATCTTAATTTAAAAATTGAACTTGAGCCTGAATATCTTGAGTTTTATCCAAGACCTACATAATAGAAGGAGAACCACCAACCACAAGTTTTCCTCTGACTTATTACATACAACAACCCCTGCCCCAAATACTGTAAAACATAGAAAACAATTTTTTTATTCACTTCACATCACACTCATTGCCCTCCTCCCGCTCACCCCCTCCCACAATCCTTCACCTGTCCTCCTCCCCTTCTCCTCTGAGTGGGTGGGGGACCTCCCAAGTATCCCCCTCACCCTGGCACTTCTAGTCTCTGAGAGGATATATGCTCATCCTCTCTCACTGAGGTCAGACAATGCAACTCAGCTAGAAGAACATAGCCCACAGACTGGCAACCGTTTTGGGATAGCCTCAGCTCTGGTTGTTCGGGATCAACATGGAGACCAGGCTGCACATCTGCTACATGTGTAGGATGCCTAGATCTAGCTCGTTTATGTTCTTTAGTTATTGGTTCAGACTCTGAGAGCCCCAAGGTTCCAGGTTAGTTAATTCTGTTGATCTTCCTGTGGAGTTCCTATCCCTTCATTTTTCTGCAATCCTTCCTTCTATTCTGCAAGAGTCCACAGGATGCACCCACTGTTTGATTGTGGCTGTCTGCATCTGTCTGAGTCACCTGCTGTGGAGGACCTCTCAGAGGGCAGCCATACTAGACTCTGGTCTACAAGCATATCAATATCGTTAATAGTGTCAGGGATTGGTGCTTGCCCATGGGACGGTTCTCAAGTTGGACTGGTTATTGGTTGGCAATTCTCTCACTCTCTGCTCCATCCCCTTTGTATCTGCTTTTCTTATAGGCAGGAGAGATAAATTTTGTATCCAAGGTTTTATGCGTGGGTTGGTGTCCCTTTCACTCAATTGGGGTTCCTGCTTGGCTACAGGAGGTGGCATCTTCAGGTTCCATATCCCTAATGCTGTGAGTCAGAGCTAAGATTATCCCAAAGCTGGTTTAAAATTGTTTTAATCTGTAACTTCTCGTGAGAAACCTTTTTTTTTTTTTTTTTTTTTTTTGGTTTTTTGAGACAGGGTTTCTCTGTGTAGCCCTGGCTGTCCTGGAACTCACTCTGTAGACCAGGCTGTAGACTCAGAAATCAGCCCGCCTCTGCCTCCCTAGTGCTGGGATTAAAGGCGTGCGCCACCACGCCCGGCTGTGAGAAACCCTTAAAGATACAGGTATAAGCAAACCATTTTCTGTACATTACATTACAGCAGAGGAATCCCAGCAGGGTATAACCTATATTTAAAAACTTTAGAGATAAATGAAAACGGATGTCACAACAAATGCACTTGTATAATGAGCAGACAGTTCTTAAAACTAGTAACCTAAAATTATTTTTTAAAGGTTTCAAAATTCTTTTTTTGGTTGGGAGACCATTAATGACTGCTTCTGTTTCTTTAGGGGATATGGGACTGTTTAGATCGTTAACTTAATCCTGATTTAACTTTTGTACCTGGTATCTCTAGAAATTTGTCCATTTTGTCCAGGTTTTCCAGTTTTGTTGAGTATAGCCTTTTGTAGAAGGATCTGATGATGTTCTTTTCAATAGCTAGTTTGAGATTTCATCTCATCCTCAAGTCAAAATGTGTTAATGATCAAGAAAAGAGAATAACAAATGCTTGCAAAAATGTTGTGAATGAGAAATTTTATTCACTGCTGGAGAGATAAACTAGTACAGTCATTCTAGAAACCACCATGCAGGTGTCTCTCAAAAACTAAAAAGAGGGAAGGTGGATGGATGGGTGGACGGATGGACAGATGGACAGAAAAAAAAGAGGGAAAAAAGACAAAAAGAAAAAGTTTAAAATAGATCTGCTATATTACCCATTTTTATCATTCCTGTTGATATAGCTATTCGATTCTGTATGCTATCACAGTCATGTCCGTGGTCTTTGGCGCATAAAACACAATAGCAAAAATGTGGAAGGAACCTTGATGTCTGTGTCTTAATAAATAAATGATGGAATTGCCATATCTGTGTAACCAACCAATGGACCTTTGTCCAGCGATAAAGGAAAGTTGTAATGAGATTTGCAGGAAAATGGACATAGCTAAGAAACATTTAGTAAAGCATTCTAAACATAGAATCTCAAAATTGGCTGTTGGTTCTCTTACGTAAATCCTTTTTATATATACACACACACACATATATATACACACATAAATACATACACACATATGCATGCATACATATACACATACATACATGCATATATATGTAACCTAAATGGGAGAAGAAGTGAGAGTCTATGGCCATAGTTTGTGAAACTAGGAAAAAAAGACTTAAGGTGGAGGAAATGGGCATCTAGGAATATGAAAGCAGAGAACAAGTTATATGTAAGTCCCATTTCATCTTTAAAAAAGAAATAATCTTATTGATATATAGTTGGATTTGTTTTACTAACCTGATGTTAAAATCTTGAATCTATTTTCTTCAGAGACATTTGTGTGTGTTTAACTTTTTTATATAAAATACATTTGTAGTTTGGAGTGCATTTTTTTGTTTTGTTTTGTTTTTTTACTTAAAATAATTCAATTTTTATTTATTTTTGGGTTTTTTCTTTTAATGTTTTTTACTTTTTATTGGTTATTTTATTTATTTACATTTAAAGTGTTATCTCCCTTCCCAGTTTCCCCTCCACAAACCCTGCTCCCCAACTCCTGCCTCAGCGCCTTAGCATTCTCCTACCCTGGGAGCCTCCACAGGACCAAGGGGTTCCCCTCCTAGTGATGTCCAATAAGGCAATCAATGATCGCTAAAAATCAGGAATGATTTAAGTCTTTAGGCTTTCATTGCTGTAGATATTTTATTGCTCATACAGTCTCATTATTCATTACTGGCTTTACTGGCTTTTTCAAACTGTGTGTCTTTATGTATTAATATTGGTAGGTTTTTACATCATAAAATTTATATTCTTCATTTTTAACTTATTGAACTGAAGTTTTTTTTTTGTAATCAGGACGTTTTTCATTTTATCTACATAAAACCATCTTTGAAAAATACTGAATTTTAGTTTTGTTCTTTTGTAATTTTAAACGTATGTTTGAATTCTGTTTATTCTATACACACCACTCTTATCACTCTCCCACTTCCATTAGTTCTTTTTTTTTTTTTTTTTTTTTTGATTTAGTTATTTGATGTATGTGACTACACTGTAGTTGTCTTCAGACACACCTGAAGAGGGCATCAGATCCCATTACAGATAGTTGTGAGCCATCATGTGGTTGCTGGGAATTGAACTTAGGACCTCTAGAAGAGCAGTCAGTGCTCTTAACCCCTGAGCCATCTCCCCAGCCCCATTTAGGCCATTTTTAAAATTCTAATTTCTTTTCTATATTTATGGCTTTTTACTTTGCTTTATGGTTCACTGAGTTTAACCAGGCTTGTCTGTTTGACCCTGAAGTTAGGCCTAGTGGGCTGTCATGTAGATATGTAACTGAAGACAATGAAGCCCTACCTCCTCTCTGCCGCTCCCCCCCCCCCCCCCCCCATCTCTCAGAATTATTTGTAGCTAATAGTTCAACAGTGAGTTACGGGTCCTATAAGTGCTCCCCATATAAATGGCTGATTGTTGACAGGGCCAGTATCTTGTGTACCTTTTAACAGTGCCATCGATGTTTTTAAGCTTCTTCCATGATGATCTCTGACCTTAAAAGTTAGTGTTTTAAATGTCTTGTTTAGAAGTAATCCTCAGCTGTCACTTACTCTTCTCATCCTGTCCGCCCTTAGTCTTTACATTCTGTGGTGTTTACTGCAAAAAGAGTCTTTTATGTTTAAGGCTGAGGAAATACTTTTTTGTATGTAGGTAAAAGCACAAATCCTCTGAAGGCAGCTCGATTCTTGTCCATCTTGCAAAGGTATAGTAGTATGCTTCTTGGGATATTTTTTCAACTCCAAGATGGATTCTAGTACAAGGTTTACGGTATGAGGAATAGATCCTCTTAATGTGGAGTAGTCCTAATAGGCAGAGACTGTTTGCTTATATCATAATGACACTACTGTACAGGTAGGTATATCTTGCCTGACTATTATTGCAATTTTCAGGGTTCCTAGCTCCTTAAGGCCATTGATTTCTCCATCCATCCTTTATATCTTGTCTCTGATTCCTTTTTTGTACACCACACATCTGGTATCCTTTATAGCACTACCAGGACTGCAAGAGCTATCCAGCAGGCAGACAACTTCCCCAGCTTGATTTCTCCATATGTTACAATTAGGGTACTAATGTCCTTCGAATAGAGTCTCATCTTTTACTTATGTCCAGCATGATAAAATTTTTGTTTTGTCCCCTGCATTCTACCTGACCGGCAGCTTCTACAGTGATGCTTCACAACTGACACTGGAGTTTTTATTTAGTGACTGTCTTTGCTTCTCTTCTAGGGTGAAACTTTAGCCATATATGGTATCTTCCACCAAAACTCTTAATTAATTGGTTTATCAGAAAATATATTTCTATCTTTTCTTTAAGTCCCCTTCATTTTGCTTAATCCTCTCCTATCTTAACTTTCCCATTGTCCATGCTTAAAGGTTTCTTCTCTCAACATGCTTATCTCCACTTTCTCTTTCCCTGTGCTCTTTCCCTGTGCTCTTCAAATCTCTGCTTTCTTCCTGCTGTTCCCTTTTACTTGCTTGGCTTCCAAACACAACACACACACGAGTAGAAGCTACGATTTACATATAATAATGAAAATGGAGGAGCTAGAGAAATTACCCAAGGAGCTAAAGGGATCTGCAACCCTATAGGTGGAACAACATTATGAACTAACCAGTACCCGGGAGCTCTTGTCTTTAGCTGCATATGTATCAAAAGATGGCCTAGTCGGCCATCACTGGAAAGAGAGGCCCATTGGACTCGCAAACTTTATATGCCCCAGTACAGGGGAACGCCAGGGCCAAAAAGGGGGAGTGGGTGGGTAGGGGATTGGGGGGGGTGGGTATGGGGGACCTTTGGGATAGCATTGAAAATGTAAATGAGGAAAATACCTAATTAAAAAAAAAAAAAAAGAAAATGTGGGCCTTGGTTACCTACCACAATCAGTATAATTTTTTTCTGATTCCATTTGTTCACCAAGTATTTTATAATTTCAGTTTACTTAATAGTTGAATAAAATGTTATTTTGTGCATGTCCCATATTATCAGTATTTATTTCTCAAATGATGTACATCTATGCTGATTCAATTTATTTAAGACTAGAAATAGAAATAACTTCTCACCCAGCAGGGATTTATACTGTGCTGGATAGATACCGATGTTCAGTGCTGCTGTATCTGCAGTAGCTGCAAGCCCCACTTCTTTCATTGGTTTTGGGAATAAGAGTAATATGTTTTTAAACTCTCAGTTAATATCTTCTCAGATTTTTGTGTGTGTGTATTAACATTGGTTTGGGAACGTCCTTTTCTTTTTTTTTTTTTTTAAACTTTTTATTTAAAGCCTGGTCTTACTCTCACCCCAGGGTAGTCACTGACTTGGCAAAATCCTCCTACCTTATTCAGGTCTTTATCATTTTATTCATTTTGTAAGTTATTTGACATTTTTCTTACATAATTCTTTACTACTATTAAGATTTCATGTATCGTCTTTCCTATATTACTGTAGGTTTTTAAGTGTTGTTTCTGTTATTATATTTATTTTTTATTTTCTTTTTACTTCCCTATTCACTTATTGACTGTTGAAAACAACATATTTTTCATGTTTTTATATTTAAAATTTGTCTTGTTATTTTTCTCAATGTTGACACGTTAAGATACATGCTATGAGTTCATTTGATGTTTCTTGTTTTCTTTCTTCTCAGACTTATTTTATGACTCACCATATGTTTTATTGGATATGCTGAAGGGATACGAGAATATATATTGAATAATTGCTTCAGGAATGTTCTGAAAATATTTATTTAGTCTTCTTGGACTTAGTTTTTTTCTTACCTGGGGATGTTAATTTTTCCATGATGTACATGATATGTTAAGGTCTTCAGATATTACTATATTAATGTCTACCTTGGCTTTATTACAATAATGATTTATACAATTGCATAATGACGTCCTACTGTGGTGTTGGTTACACAGATACGTTTTCCCCTTTACTGAATTGATCCTTTATTATTGCGAATTAAACATCTTTTTCTTAATACTTTTTAATTCATCATTTGTTTAATCCAATCAAAGTATAGCTACTCCTGATAAGTTATAGATTCTGTTATCATGGTATATTGCTTTCTATTTTTTACATGCAGTTTTGGTAATTTTACTTTTCTGTGGTTTACTTTTTATGAATGTACTTGTCAGGTACTTGAATTGTTTATTTTAATATATTTATTTGCTATAATTCTACTTTTTTTTAATTAGGTATTTATTTCATTTACATTTCCAATGCTATCACAAAAGTTCCCCACACGCTCCCCCACCCACTCCTACATCTTAGCCCTGGCGTTCCCCTGTACTGGGGCATATAACGTTTGGATGTCCAATGGGCCTCTCTTTCCATTGATGGCCGAATAGGCCATCTTCTGGTAAATATGCAGCTAGAGTCAAGAGGTCCAGGGTACTGGATAGTTCATAATGTTGTTCCGCCTATAGGGTTGTAGATTCCTTTAGCTCCTTGGTTACTTTCTCTAGCTCCTCCATTGGGGGCCCTGTGATCCATCCAATAGCTGACCGTGACCATCCACTTCTGTGTTTGCTAGGCCCCGGCATAGTCTCAGAAGAGACAACTATATCTGGATGCTTTCAGCAAAATCTTGCTAGTGTATGCAATGGTGTCAGCATTTGGAAGCTGATTATGGGATGGAATCCCCGGATATGGCAGTCTCTAGATGGTCCATCCTTTCATCACAGCTCCAAACTTTGTCTCTGTAACTCCTTCCATGGGTGTTTTGTTCCCAATTCTAAGAAGGGGCAAAGTGTCCATACTTTGGTCTTCGTTCTTCTTGAGTTTCGTGTGTTTCACAAAGTGTATCTTATATTTTGGGTATTCTAAGTTTCTGGGCTAATCAGTGAGTACATATTGTATGAGTTCTTTTGTGATGGGGTTACCTCACTCAAGATGGTGACTTCCAGGTCCATCCATTTGCCTAGGAATTTCATAAATTCATTCTTTTTAATAGCTGAGTAGTACTCCATTGTGTAAATGTACCAGACTTTCTGTATCCATTCCTCTGTTGAGGGGCATCTGGGTTCTTCCAACTTCTGGCTATTATAAATAGGGCTGCTATGAACATAGTAGAGCATGTGTCCTTCCTACCAGTTGGAACATCTTCTGGATATATGCCCAGGAGAGGTATTACAGGATCCTCCGGTAGTACTATGTCCAATTTTCTGAGGAACCGCCAGACTGATTTCCAGAGTGGTTGTACCAGCTTGCAATCCCACCAGCAATGCAAGAGTGTTCCTCTTTCTCCACATCCTCGCCAGCATCTGCTGTCACCTGAATTTTTGATCTTAGCCATTCTGGCTGGTGTGAGGTGGAATCTCAGGGTTGTTTTGATTTGCATTCCCTGATCATTAAGGATGTTGAACATTTTTTCACGTGCTTCTCAGCCATTCTGTATTCCTCAGGTGAGAATTCTTTGTTTAGCTCTGAGCCCAATTTTTTAATGGGGTTATTTGATTTTCTGGAGTCCACCTTCTTGAGTTCTTTATATATATTGAATATTAGTCCCCTATCTGATTTAGATTAGGTAAAGATCCTTTCCTAATCTATTGGTGGCCTTTTTGTCTTATTGACGGTGTCTTTTGCCTTGCAGAAGCTTTGCAATTTTATGAGGTCCCATTTATCGATTCTCAATCTTACAGCACAAGCCATTTTTGTTCTATTCAGGAATTTTTCCCCTGTGCCCATATCTTCCAGACTTTTCCCTACTTTTTCCTGTATAAGTTTCAGTGTCTCTGGTCTTATGTGGAGTTCCTTAATCCACTTAGATTTGACCTTACTACTAGGAGATAGGAATGGATCAATTTGCATTCTTCTACATGATAACCACCAGTTGTGCCAGCACCATTTGTTGAAAATACTGTCTTTTTTCCAATGGATGGTTTTAGCTCCCTTGTTAAAGATCAAGTGACCAGAGGTGTGTGGGTTCATTTCTGGGTCTTCAATTCGATTCCATTGGTCTACTTGTCTGTCGCTATACCAGTACCATGCAGGTTTATCACAATTCCTCTGTAGTACAGCTTTAGGTCAGGCATGGTGATTCCACCAGAGGTTTTTTTATCTTTGAGAAGAGTTTTCGATATCCTAGGTTTTTTGTTATTCCAGATGAATTTGCAGATTGACCTTTCTAATTTGTTGAAGAATTGAGTTGGAATTTTGATGGGGATTGCATTGAATCTGTAGATTGCTTTTGGCAAGATAGCCATTTTTACTATATTGATCCTGACAATCCATGAGCATGGGAGATCTTTCCATCTTCTGAGATCTTCTTTAATTTCTTTGTTCAGAGACTTGAAGTTTTTATCATACAGATCTTTCACCTCCTTAGTTAGAGTCACGCCAAGATATTTTATATTATTTGTGACTATTGAGAAGGGTGTTGTTTCCCTAATTTCTTTCTCAGTCTGTTTATCCTTTGTGTAGAGAAAGGCCATTGACTTGTTTGAGTTAATTTTATATCCAGTTACTTCATTGAAGCTGTTTATCAGGTTTAGGAGTTCTCTGGTGGAATTTCTAGGGTCGCTTATATATACTATCATATCATCTGCAAAAAGTGATATTTTGACTTCTTCCTTTCCAATTTGTATCCCCTTGATCTGCTTTTGTTGTCGAATTGCTCTGGCTAGGACGTCAAGTACAATGTTGAATAGGTAGGGAGAAAGCGGGCAGCCTTGTCTAGTCCCTGATTTTAGTGGGAATGCTTCCAGTTTCTCACCATTTAGTTTGATGTTGACTACTGGTTTGCTGTAGATTGCTTTTATCATGTTTAGGTATGGGCCTTGAATTCCTGATCTTTCCAAGACTTTTATCATGAATGGGTGTTAGATTTTGTCAAATGCTTTCTCTGCATCTAACGAGATGATCATGTGGTTTTTGTCTATGAGTTTGTTTATATAGTGGATTACATTGATGGATTTCCATATATTATAGCATCCCTGCATCCCTGGAATGAAAACTAGTTGGTCAGGATGGATGATTGTTTTGATGTGTTCTTGGATTTGGTTAGCGAGAATTTTATTGAGTATTTTTGCATCAATATTCATAAGGGAAATTGGTCTGAAGTTCTCTATCTTTGTTGGGTCTTTCTGTGGTTTAGGTATCAGAGTAATTGTGGCTTCATAGAATGAGTTGGGTAGAGTACCTTCTGTTTCTATTTTGTGGAATAGTTTGTGAAGAACTGGGATTATATCTTCTTTGAAGGTCTGATAGAACTCTGCATTAAACCCATCTGGTCCTGTGCTTTTTTTGGTTGGGAGACTATTCATGACGGCTTCTATTTCTTTAGGGGATATAGGACTTTTTAGGTCATTTACCTGATCCTGATTTAACTTTGATACCTGGTATCTGTCTAGAAATTTGTACATTTCATCCAGGTTCTTCAGTTTTGTTGAGTATAGCCTTTTGTAGATGGATCTGATGGTGTTTTGGATTTCTTCAGAATCTGTTGTTATGTCTCCGTTTTCATTTCTGATTTTGTTAATTAGGATGCTGTCCCTGCACCCTCTAGTGAGTCTGGTTAAGGGTTTATCTATCTTGTTGATTTTCTCAAAGAACCACCTCCTGGTTTGGTTGATTCTTTCAATACTTCTTGTTTCCACTTGGTTGATTTCGCCCCTGAGTTTGATTATTTCCTGCCATCTACTCCTCATGGGTGAGTTTGCTTCCTTTTCTTCTAGAGCTTTTAGGTTTGTTGACAAGCTGGTAGTGTGTATTCTCTCTAGTTTCTTTTTGGAGGCACTCAGAGCTATGAGTTTTCCTCTTAGAAATGCTTTCATTGTGTCCCATAAATTTGGGTATGTTGTGGCTTCTTTTTCATTAAACTCTAAAAAGTCCTTAATTTCTTTCTTTTTATCCTTCCTTGACCAAGGTATCATTGAGAAGAGTGTTGTTCAATTTCCATGTGAATGTTGGCTTTCTATTATTTATTTTGTTATTGAAGATCAGCCTTAGTCCATGGTGATCTGATAGGATGCATGGGACAATTTCAATATTTTTGTATATGTTGATGCTTGTTTTGTGACGAATTATATGGTCAATTTTGGAGAAGGTACCATGAGGTGCTGAGAAGAAGGTATATCCTTTTGTTTTAGGATAAAATGTTCTGTAGATATCTGTTAGATCCATTTGTTTTGTTAACTTCTGTTAGTTTCACTGTGTCCCTGTTTAGTTTCTATTTCCATCATCTGTCCATTGATGAAAGTGGTGTGTTGAAGTCTCCCACTATTATTGTGTGAGGTGCAATGTGTGCTTTCAGCTTTACTAAAGTTTCTTTAATTAATGTGTTTGCCCTTGTTTTTGGAGCATAGATATTCAGAATTGAGAGTTCCTGTTGGAAGATTTTATCTTTGATGAGTTTGAAGTGCCCCTCCTTGTCTTTTTTGATGACTTTGGGTTGGAAGTCAATTTTATTCGATATTAGAATGGCTACTCCAACTTGTTTCTTCAGACCATTTGCTTGGAAAATTGTTTTCCAGCCTTTCATTTTGAGGCAGTGTCTGTCTTTTTCCCTGAGATGGGTTTCCTGTAAGCAGCGAAATTTTCGATCCTGTTTGTGTAGCCCGTCTGTTAGTCTATGTCTTTTTATTAGGAGTTGAGTCCATCGATATTAAGAGATATTAAAGAAAAGTAATTGTTTCTTTCTATTATTTTTTGTTGTTAAAGTTGGCATTCTGTCTTGAGGCTGTCTTCTTTTAGGTTTGTTGAGGGATTACCTTTTTGCTTATTCTAGGACATGTTTTCCGTCCTTGTATTGGCTTTTTTTTTCTGTTATTATCCTTTGAAGGGCTGGATTCGGGGAAAGATAATGTGTGAATTTGGTTTTGTCGTGGAATACTTTGGTTTCTCCATCTATGGTAATAGAAAGTTTGGCAGGGTATAGTAGCCTGGGCTGGAATTTGTGTTCTCTTAGTGTCTGTATAACATCTGTCCATGCTCTTCTGGCTTTCATAGTCTCGAGTGAAAAGTCTGGTGTAATTCTGATAGGCCTGACTTTATATGTTACTTGACCTTTCTCCCTTACTGCTTTTAATATTCTCTCTTTATTTAGTTCATTTGTTGTTCTAATTATTATGTGTCGGGAGAAATTTTTCTGGTCCAGTCTATTTGGAGTTTTGTAGACTTCTTGTATGTTCATGGTCATGTCATTCTTTAGGTTTGGGAAGTTTTCTTCTATAGTTTTGTTGAAGATATTTGCTGGCCCTTTAAGTTGAAAATCTTCATTCTCATTAACTCCTATTAGCCTTAGGTTTGGTGTTCTCATTGTGTCCTGGATTTCCTGGATGTTTTGAGTTAGGATCTTTTTGCAATTTGTATTTTCTTTGATTTTTGTCCGGATGTTCTCTATGGAATCTTCTGCACCTGAGAGTCTCTCTTCCATCTCTTGTATTCTGTTGCTGATGCTCACATCTATGGTTCCAGATTTCTTTCCTAGGGTTTCTGTCTCCAGCGTTGCCTCACTTTGGGTTTTCTTTATTGTGTCTACTTCCCTTTTTAGGTCTTGGATGGTTTTATTCAATTCCATCACCTGTTTGGTTGTGTTTTCCTGCAATTCTTTAAGGGATTTTTGTGTTTCCTCCTTAAGGCCTTCTACCTGTTTAGCTGTGTTCTCCTGTATTTCTCTAAGTGAGTTATTAAAGTCCTTCTTGATGTCCTCTACCATCATCATGAGATATGCTTTTAAATTGGGTCTAGCCTTTTGGGTGTGTTGGGGTGCCCAGGACTAGGTGGGGTGGGAGTTCTGGGTTCTAATGATGGTGAGTTGTCTTGATTTCTCTTAGTAAGATTCTTAAGTTTACCTTTCGCTATCTGGTAATCCCTGGAGTTCGTTGTTATAGTTGTCTCTGTTTAGAGATTGTTCCTCTGGTGATTCTGTTACCGTGTATCTATTGGGTTTTCTTTATTGTGTCTACTTCCCTTTTTAGGTCTAGTATGGTTTTGTTCTTTTCCATCACCTCTTTGGACGTGTTTTCCTGTTTTTCTTTAAGGACTTGCAACTCTTTATTAGTGTTCTCCTGTATTTCTTTAAGTGAGTTTTAAAAGTCCTTCTTGATGTCTTCTACCATCGTACTGAGATATGCCTTTAAATCCAGGTCTAGGTTTTTGGGTATATAGGGTTGCCCAGGACTGGTCGAGGTGGGAGTGCTGGGTTCTGATGATGGTGAGTGGTCTATAATTCTACTTCTTAATTTCACTTTTATTTCCAGAGCCTTGTTCAGGGGGTGAACTGGTTGGTGTCATTCAGAGAGAGAGAGAGAGAGAGAGAGAGAGAGAGAGAGAGAGAGAGAGAGAGAGAGAGAGAGAGAGAGAGAGAGAGAGATAGGTGTGTGTTTGTGCGTGTGTATAAATAAATTTTCACCCAAGGATGACCTTCTCAGAGATGAAGGAGAGGGAAGGTCAACTGGCAGGAGGGGGGGAGGTGCTATGGGAATAAAAAGTCAATAAATAAATTAATGGCAGGGGGAAAAACAAAACAAAAAACCCCACATGTCTGTACTAATGTCTTTAGGTGTTTTTCCTATTTCTTGTAATAATTTTGTAGTTTCTGATTTTAGTTTTATCTCCAATTTTTATGTGTGTCTTTTTCCTAAGAAGTACATTTGCTATGATTTTTGAATAATGGGGGCTTTTATTTAGTGTTAGGTAACTTTTCCAGCTTTCCTGATGGCCACAGTATCTGCTGTTATTTCAGTGACCTTGACTCCTGTAATTCTGGTGTTTTAATTATGCCTTGTGTTTGGGTTTTTTAAGTGGGCTGAGTTTGCTAGTGACACCAAAGTTATGAGGGTAGCAGTCAGTTAACAGAGTTCACATGGAACAAGGTTGCTTGGACAGACAAGGCACCTCTGGACCATCAGCAGATCTCAGTAACCTACCATATTCTTAGGAGCTCTGGAACTTCGAGTTTACTAGTTTTCAAGGTGCCCATCACTGCCTGTGGATGGAATTGCTGACTTTTGGGTCTTTCCATTTTTTGGATTTAAATCTATCGCATCATGCTGTCTGAATGCTTCCTTGGGCATCACTGGGTCCAACCTCTATGAACCTGCTAACTTGCCTTTCTTTTGTGGTTTCTGCAGGGTGTGTAGGACCCCCTGGTTGTTTTATAATGACCTTAAACAGTCATGTTACTCATGGAAGACTATCAAAGGTACTTTCCTCTGTTACAGAAGGCTCATCTTGAAAAAGTGTGTAGGTAATCGCAATATTGTGCTATGTAACTGGTGCTAGCACAAAAGGCATAGTGTAAGCCAGGCTCTATCTCTGGAGCAATGCAGTAGTAGCATGGTGACTCACAAGGTCACCAAACGTGGCTCATGGCCTTTTAGCAAATGCTAGCATGATTAACAATTTCACCTTTCTGTGCTTGATGACACTTTTATGATTTAAGAACTAATTTCAAAAGATGGAACTGGATCCTTAATACAATGGGGTCTTCTGTTGCAACTAGGCTTCACCAATAGGCTCCCTCTATGGTGCCAAGCCTTAACTTCTTTGCATGACTCCTTCAGTCCTGGGCTGTCAGCTGCAACTGAGGCTGCATTTTTACCAGTGGTCTTCCCTGGCTTCTCACAGTGCCAAGCCTCTGCTGCTCTTCAAGACTCCTTGATGGCTTCAAAACCAGAACCACCTTAGTGACTCTTACACGTGACAAAGTACCAACCTTAGCTATCTCTGGAACCTATCTGTGTGCTCTCAGGAGACACTTCCCAGATTTCCCCGCAGTGATGCTGCTGTGTTCTTAATCACTGCTAGTCTCTTAGGCAGTTGTCCTCCCAGTAGTCCCTTCTAGTTTTCACTCTAAAGTCAGAGCCACCATGGCTGAAGCTGCATAGTTTCTGTTTGCTGGAACTAGAACATGCCCCCTTGTTCTACTACATTATTACCAGCTTTCTGTTTTCCAACTCCTCTCTGCATAAGCTTGGCTGTCCTGGAACTTGGTAATAAGGCCACACCTCCTAATAGTGCCACACCCAGGACCAAGCATATTTAAACTACCACATTATGTCAACAAGGTAACTTGTTTAGAGTGGTAACATTCTTAGTACCCAGGATATGGAATCAACAGAAGCATCTTAGTTACTTTTCTGTTGCTGTATAAATTATGCTGAAAGAGTAATTGTATGTCAGAAAGATTTGTTGTTTTTATTGTTTTTGGTTTTTTTTTTTTTTTTTTTTTTCAGCTAAGGATACATTCCATTATGGTTGAAACTCAAGGCAGCATGAGTTTAAAATAGCTTCAAATTTTGTGGTCTTTCAGAAAGATAAGGATAATGATTGCTTGTGCTTATCTGGCTTTCTACCCCATTTTCAACTTTAAGGTGCATGGTTTTGCTCTCCTTTGTGTGTTTGAGGCATGGTCTCCCCATGTAGCCCTGGTTGCCCTTTAATTCAAGGTATAGACCAGATTGACCTGGAATTAACATAGATTCTCCTGCCTCTGCATCCTGAGTGCTGGGAATAAAGGCATGAGTCACCTCAACCATTGACAATATTTTTCTTAAATACAATATTTTTATTACTACTTTGAGAATTTAATAAAAATTATACAATGCACTTTGCACCAGTTCACCTCCCACAACTACTTTTAGATGCGTTTCCTATCCTCCCTATTTCTTGTTTTAAAAAGTAATTCACTGAATCCAATTTTTCTTTTCTGTACATTAATGATAGAGCCATCTACTGACATATTGTCTACTTACCAAGGGCCACATCCTTAATGAAAACACTCTGTTTTCCCTAGCAGCTAACAGCTGTTGATAGTTATCATGTAGGTGTGGGAGCTTTTGCCAGCTGCTGTGAAGTAATGATCACAGCTGTGTTGTTAGGTTCAGAAGATACCAATTCTCCACTTTTCCCTGGATCTTTGGTTTTACTGCCTCCTTTTCTTATGGTGGACCCTGAGATGTAGGGTGAGGTGGTGTAATATAAATAGCTTATTTATATGTGGCATTCTCTGGTTTTCTCCTTTCTATGCAGTCCAGAACCCGAGTTCAGGGAATGGTCCTGCCCTCCTTTAAAGTGGATCGTTCCATGTTAATTAACCTAATCAGGATGATTCATTACAGAGGCAAGGAAAGTCAAATTAACAAGCCACAGAAAGAATACTACATTATGTTGCTCTTATTTGCAGTTGATTTAAATATTAATGTCATAAAGAAAATACTGGTTATTACCTAATGGTCAAAGTAGCAGGAAGAAAGACAGAAAATAGATTGTGTACTGTGATAGTACAAAGAAAGTCTTAGTATACATTGCATAGTATAATGCATGTAGTTAAGTATTTTATGTTTAAAAATTACCCCCCCCCAGGAATATTTTGGGTGGTTTTAATGTTTTGTTTATTTGTTTTTAAGAACAGTATTTGGTGGAAAATTCAGGCTGGCCTTAAATTAATAATCGTCCTCCTTCAGCCTTCCAAACAAGCTAGAATTAAAGGTGTGTGCCACTATGCCTGGTATTGAATGTTCTTACTATTAAATAAATATTTAAGATAATACATATGATAGTCACCCTGAATTTGATTAAGATAAAATATTTATATACATGGAGAATTATGTCAGATAAGTATATAATTATTGTGAATCAAAAATAAATCTATAAACAAAATATGGTCTAGTATGTTACTAACTACAAGTTTTATGTATATAATTGATAGGATAAGAAATTTCTCAAAGTTTAATGCATATATGATTCATATGGTCTAGTATGTTACTAACTACAAGTTTTATGTATATAATTGATAGGATAAGAAATTTCTCAAAGTTTAATGCATATATGATTCATTTCTGTTTTGAGGTCATGAAAGGTTTTTATTCCTAATTAGTTTTTCCATATTAGAAAGTTTTAGATGATTATGCTTATCATTGGCTTTCATATTCTGTGGGTTTGAATCGGTTTCTAGTTTCGTGAGCTCATTTACATGGACTTTCTTGTGTGCAGTAGGTGAATTCACTACGACCATAAACTATCAGTGATAATAAACTTGCAAAGAACGGTTTATTTTGCCTCATATTTTAGAAGTTTTAGTTTATGGTTTTCTTTTGTAATGGGCCCTAATGGAAGTACTTACTATATTGAGTACCACACATTAGTGCTGCTCATATTGTGGCTCTATATAAAAGAAAGGAAGGAAGAAGTCTGTGTTCCCTAGAAGAGGAAGAAGTAGTGGTCCACAGTCCCTTCAAGACAGTTCCTCAGTTCCTTAAAACCTCTGCCTTTGCCCTGCCTGTCTTTCTACCATGTTTCAGTAGCCCAAGGCAGCAATCTAAGCTGTTAGCATAGAAATTCAAATTGTACCTAAGAATTATTTGGAATACTAGACTCATAGAATCCACTGTGAAATGATAGTTTCTTTATTGTTTTCTGAATGAATTTATGAAAGATCGCATTGTTTTTATGTGGGTTGGTATTCCAAGCAGATCCAAGGTTTATGTCAGTTAACTCAAACTTGATAACACATGTTCTTAAGCCAGTGAAGTAAGAATTAAAAGTTATACTTGTGCTCTTGAAATGTTTTTTCATCCCTTTAATATCTCTAAGGTAATGGCATTCCCTTACTCAGGCGCAGTTTGGTACTGTGCCCTCTTTGCTTGGCTTTGGTCGCTGTAATTGAAGCTGTGACCTGTCTTGCTGTCAAATGGCTGGAGGGTTTGGTTCACTTTACATTTCATCTTACTGATTTCTGCCTATTGTTCATGTCTTCTTTGGTGCTAGTTGATTATAGTCAGTAATTTTTTCTATAAAACTTACTAATTTTACAGATTTTATATTCTCTTTCTGCTTTTAAATATCTTTGTTTTAAATTTCCGTTTTTTATTCTGTTTTATATTCTCTTTCTCTGTTTCTTCTGATAAATATTCTCCCAGACAGTGCTTTAATAGGCAAATTTTTATTAATGATTTCTTTGATTTGTGTTGTGTTAAAGTAGCCTAACTTCTGAACATTGTAAGCATTCTGATTTTTCTGCCATTGCTCTCCAGTTTATAGCATTCCATGTACCTGTAAAAATGTACTATACTGTTACTTTCCTGTTTGTTTTTTGTCACGAAATTCCTCTTAAGTTGCTCTTTTTTTCCCACAACAAAATACTCCTCTCTACCTTTCTTTTTCTTTGTTTATTATCACCCTTCAACCTTTTTGTCTTTCCGTATGTCTCTAATAAACAGCATGTATTTAATCTTTTATGCAATCTAAATATCAGTTATTTTCTTTGGATTTGGAGTTTGTTTGTTTGTTTGTTTGTTTGTTTTTCGAGACAGGGTTTCTCTGTGTAGCCCTGGCTGTCCTGGAGCTCACTCTGTAGACCAGGCTGGCCTCGAACTCAAAAATCCACCTGTATCTGCCTCCCAAGTGCTGGGATTAAAGGCATGCACCACCACTGCCTGGCTGATTTGGACTTAAATATGAATCATAAATTATTAGAAACTATTTCTCATTAGTTTATCTTAAATTTATAAAAGTAGTTTTGTTCAAGTGTCCCTTTTTAGTCCGTTTTGCTATTGTTTTCATGTATATTTTATCCATATTCTTACTACCCTATGGTAGTGTTAAATTATCAGTGTATATGGGAGGTAAGAGAGAAAAAACTATGCCATCTTTAATGTAACATCATGTTAACAGTTTTGATACCTTTTTTATTAATCATTTTATTTGTTTACATTTGAAATGATATCCCACTTCTGGGTTACCCCTCCACAAACTCCCATCCCATCTCTTTTCTCACCCCTCACCTATGGGAGTGCTCCTCCACCCACTCAACCATTCCCACCTCACTGCTCTAGCATCCTCCTATATTGGGGCATCAAACCTCCATAGGACCAAGGATTTCATCCCTCCCATTGATGTCAGATAAGGCCATCCTCTGCTACATATGTATCTGTAGCTATGGCTCCTTCCATGTATAAGCTTTCATTGGTGGTTTAGTTCCTGGAGCTTCTGGGTGGTCCAGTTAGCTGCTATTATTTATCCTATAGAGATGCAATCCCCTTTAGCTCCTTCAGTTCTTCCTTTATCTCTTCCATTAGGGTCTGCAGGCTCAGTCTGATGGTTGGCTGTATCTGCATCACTGTTGGTCAGGTACTGGTAGAATCTCTCACTGAACAGCCATACTAGACTCCTGTTGTCAAGAGCTTCTTGGCATCAGCAATAGAGTCGGGAGTTGGTGTCTGCAGATGGGATGGATCCTTAGGTGGGGCAGTCTCTGGATGTCCTTTTCTTTAGTCTCTTTTCCATTTTTTGTCCCTGTCTTTCCTTTGGACTGGAACATTTCCAGGTTCAAATTCTGAAGATGCATGGGTAGCCCCATTCCTCAACTGAGGGCTGTGCCTATCTACTCAGGGTGGTCTCTACAGATTGTATCTCCATTCTCTTGGGTATTTCAGCTAAAGTCATTGCCACTGGCTCCTGGGAGCCTCTTGTTTCCCTGGAGTCTGGGACTTAGTAGTTACCTTCAGCTCCCCCTCCTCCACTGCTACATTTCCATTCAATTTCCTGACCCTCTGTTCTTTCCTCCTGTCCCTCCCTTTTTCCCCTCCTCTTCCTCAGGCCCTCGCTCCCTCTAGCTCCTGTGATTATTTTGTTACCCGTTCTATGTCGGCTGGAAGCACCTACACTTTGGTCTTCCTTCTTAAGCTGCAGTGGCTTATGGGTTGTATCATGGGTATTCTGAGCTTTTAGGCTAATATCTACTTATCAGTGAATACATGCCATGTGTGGGTTTGTGTATGTGTGTGTGTCTGGGTTACTTCACTCAGGATGATATTTTCTACTTCTATCTATTTGCCTATGAATTTCATGAAGTCATTGTTTTTAATAGCTAAATATATTCCATTATGTAATGTACCACATTTTCTGTATCTGTTCTTCTGTTTGAGGGACATCTGAGTTGTTTCCAGCTTCTGGCTATTATAAATAATGCTGCTATAAACATGGTGGAGCATGTGTCCTAGTTATATGTTGGAGCATCTTTTGGGTATATACCCAGCCAGGAGTGGTATTCCTGGGTCCTCAGGTAGAACTATTTCCAATATTCTCAGGAACCACCAGATTTCTTTCCAGAGTGGTTGTACCAGCTTGCAATCCCACCAGCAATGGAAGAGTGTTCCTTTTTCTCAGTATCCTTGCCAGCATCTGCTGTCACCTGAGATTTTGATCTTAGCCATTCTGATTCATGTGAGATGGAATCTCGAGATTGTTTTGATTTGCATTTCCCTGATGACTAAGGGTGTTGAACATTTCTTTAAGTGCTTCTCAGCCATTCACGATTCCTCACTTGAGAATTCTTTGTTTAGCTCCGTACCCCTTTTTAATAGGGTTATTTGGTTCTCTGGAGTCCAACTTCTTGGGTTCTTTGTATATTTTGCATATTAGCTTTCTATTGGCTGTAGGGTTTGTAAAGATCTTTTCTCAATTTTTGTAAAATACTGAGAGCATTCTACAATAGTTCAATCTGGAGGCTACTTTGTTGTGGTTCTTATAAAGCAAGTTGGCTATCATCAAATTTTGTTAGTTTAATTTATCTAGGCAATTAATATTTTAGCTTCATCTTTGAATAATGGTTTTCCTTCATACAGAATTCTTTGTTCACATTTTCTGTTTTTTTGTTTTTGTTTTTACTTTTAGTGTTCTTTTATTAGATATTTACTTTATTTACATTTCAAATGCTATCCCGAAAGTTCCCTATACCCTACCCCCACCCTACTCCCCTACCCACCCACTCCCACTTCTTGGCCCTGGTGTCCCCCTGTACTGGAGCATATAAAGTTTGCAAGACCAAGGGGCCTCTCCTCCCAATGATGGCCGACTAGGCCATCTTCTTATACATATACAGCTAGAGACTGGAGCTCTGAGGGTATTGATTAGTCCATATTGTTGTTCCTCCTATAGGATTGCAGACCCCTTCAGCTCCTTGGTTACTTTCTCTAGCTCCTGCATTGGGGGCCCTGTGATCCATCCAATAGATGACTGTGAGCATCCACTTCTGTATTTGCCAGACACTGCCATAGTTTGTTCACATTTTCAAATTTTTCTTCCAATACTTAAATGTTCTTATAACTTATTAGACTTCTTTATTTAAGGTTAAGAAGTTGTATCTTTGTCTTAATCTATCATTGTATATGAGTCATTTTATTTTATAGCTTTCACAGATTTTATTGGTGACTTCAACACTGTCAGTTATGTGTCTATAGGCGTATCGAACTAAGTCATGGGCTTTTTCAACTAAGGTTTTGTGAAACTTCTTAATTATGTTATATCAATTTTTAGATGTGGTGAGCACTCATACTTTTAAAAACAACGTGTATTTGTGTGTGTGTTTGTTTACGCACCCCCCCACACTTCTAAAACAAGATCTCTTTTGATAAGATTGGCCTCATCTTCTGTCTCTACTTCCCAAATAGTGATACTATTCTATTTTTAAATTTATTTATGAAGTGTAGTGCCAGCCCTTAAAAATTATTTTCCCCCTATTTCTGCCTCTTTATTTGAACGACCTTTTTGCCTATAATACTGATTTCATATTATTACATTATTCTTTCTTTATAACTACTGATTTACTTTGCAACAGTGAACAACTCTCCAGTCTTACAGTTTGATATCATCAACATATTTATTAGCTATTCTTACTTGAATGGGTCTTTAATTTAATAATGGGTCATTAGGGGTTTTTTTGGTACCTGAGTTCTGTTATGAGTAGTTGATAGTGAGCTTTTTCTTTTCATATTCCTGTTAGCTATATGAATACCTTCTCTTAAATGTCTACTAAAACAATATTTTATTTTTAACCATTTTTTTTATTTTGATGTTGAACTTTCAGATTTACTGAAATATTATGGGTATTAACTCCTTAAAAATGTTGTTGTTGTTGTTGTTGTTTTTAAAACAATTATTGTCTTGTATTCTGTAGGCTGTTTCATTACACTGTTGGTTGTTTCCTTGGCTTTGTGAAAGTATTATATATAACCTGGATAAAATCCAACTTGTCTACTTTTCTTCTTTTGTTGCCTATGCTCTTTGGAGTCTTGGATACATGAAAACTGTTTCAAAACTGGTGCTTGCATGCTTATTCAGGTACACACATCAAGGAGACGTAATAAAGCAGAGAACATAGGAGTAAACTAGGAATTTACAGCTAAGTGATCTTCCTCAAAGAATAAATATTGGGAGAATATCTTTTCAATAAATATTATTGGGCATATTATATAACCACATGTAGAAAAATGTTTAAAAAGGGAATTTTGTCTCTCACTTATGGAAAAAAAACTGTTCAGCTATAAACAGATTAAAGACTTATAAGATCTGAAACAGGGCTCGTGAGATGGCTCTGTAGGTAATGTACAAGCTTGATAACCTGAGCCCAATCCCTGGAGCCCACAGGAGAATGAACAGGAAGAACTCGTTACACACGTTATTGTCTGATCTCGTGTAGACAGTGGTACTCACATGCCCACATACATACAACATGCCAGGGCAAAATGCACACTAGTGGTCTTGGGTACTGGCATGGGCACAGCTTTCATTGGAATGTCTTTCATTAGTGTTTTATAGAAAATAGCCCTTTTGTTACTTTTATCCTTAGCTATGTTATTGATTTTTATGATATTGTAAGTGATGCTGGTTTTTTGGGATGAATTTCACACCATTTGTTGTTGCTGTTTTTAAATGCTTCTGACTTTTAATGGCTGCTTTTACATCCTGTTACTTTGCAACATTCGTTTATTCTCACAGTTTTTGGTGGAGCCTTTTGAGGATTTCTATGTATAATATCACGGCTTCTGCAAACAGTGAGAAAGTGACAGCTTATTTTTGAATTGGATGGTTTTTTAATATCTTGTTCTGTCTGGAGACTTTGGCTGAAACTTCAGTACCATAATGAATAAAATTGGTAAAACTGGGATTGTTTCCTTGTTACATCATAATTTTTTCACTTACTTTGCTCTAATTCACTCTTAGTTACGTAGAATACGTACAATAATAAATTCTTATTTAATAGTTTACAGTTCTTTGAAACAATAAAATGTCTATACTTAATAAAACTCAGATTTTTGTCAGTGATAAAGCACCTGCTTTGCATATATGAGTGTTTAACTTTGATCTCCAGCGCTGCATATAGTAAACAAACAGAAAAATTAGCTTTGCAGTTCAGTTAAATGTAGCATTTGGGCCAATGTGCTTCTAGTTTCTGTTTTCTTTCAGGCCAGCCTCATTTTTGGCGTTTTTCTGTCTTGTGTTTTATAAGCTTTTTTTCGTAGTACATTTTCTGTGCATATGAACATATATTTAGCATATTGCTTCCAGTCATATTTTCCTCTTCTACACCACTTGAATGTGTTGGTGAGCACGTTTGACCATGGAATTTACATGACTGCAACTGGGCAGTTAGATGTCTAAAGAAATTATTTTATATCAAAATGTCAGAAAATTCCAATTTTAAAAAGTTAGTTTTTCATGGCTGAGTGGGAGGCAGATTTTTTTTTTACTTATATCTGTCATTACCAATTTTGACTTTTGTTTTTCAAGACAGGGTTTCTCTATGTAGCCATGGCTGTCCTGGAACTCACTCTGTAGACCAGGCTGGCTTCGAACTTAGAAATCCACCTGCCTCTGCCTCTCAAGTGCTGAGATTAAAGGTGTGCGCCACCACTGCCTGGCCAATTTTGACATTTTGCGTAGAAATTTAGTTAAGCATTTTTGGAATTTTGAGTCCTTTCAAAGAATAGAGTTACTGTCTCTGGTTTGTCTTGATAATACTTAAGAAGTTTACTATTGTTTGTTTTTTTTTAAACATTTATAGTTAATTGAGCTTTTTATTTTGGCTGCCTTTTAGACTTTTTTTTTTATAATTTGGTCTTTATTCTAACTTTTTAAGGCTTTTAACAGTCAGATTCAATTACAGCAAAATCTTTTTCTTTAAATATTTTTTATTACATATTTTCCTCAATTACATTTCCAATGCTATCCCAAAAGTCCCCCATACCCTCCCCCCTACTTCCCTACCCACCCATTCCCATTTTTTTTTTTTTTTGGCCCTGGCGTTCCCCTGTACTGGGGCATATAAAGTTTGCATGTCCAATGGGCCTCTCTTTCCAGTGATGGCCAACTAGGCCATCTTTTGATACATATGCAGCTAGAGTCAAGAGCTCCGGGGTACTGGTTAGTTCATAATTTTGTTCCACCGATAGGGTTGCAGATCTCTTTAGCTCCTTGGATACTTTCTCTAGCTCCTCCATTGGGGGCCCTGTGATCCATCCAATAGCTGACTGTGAGCATCCACTTCTGTGTTTGCTAGGCCCCGGCATAGTCTCACAAGAGCCAGCTACATCTGGGTCCTTTCGATAAAATCTTGCTATTGTATGCAATGGTGTCAGCGTTTGGAAGCTGATTATGGGGTGGATCCCTGGATATGGCAGTCTCTAGATGGTCCATCCTTTTTGTCTTTTTGTTTTTACCAGGAGGTTTGTTTCTTTTATTATGATACTCTTAGTATCATTTTCTTCATCTTGCTTTTTTCTCTTCACTGGTCTTTAGGATATTATATTTACATGCAACTTCTTTAAGATGTCAACTCTGTCATTATAATAGTTTTGTTCCAGTATGTTTTATATTCTATATGATTTCTTTTATTTTTTGGATTGCGTTTTTTTTCCTCCTTTTGATCAGTTATTGTCATTTCATGCCTCTTTTTTTTAAATACCAATCTTTGTGGATCTTTTCTTTATTGTATGTTGGATACTTTCATTTTCATTCATATATTACTCTCTTTATGAAGACAAGTTATTTTTTATTTTTTTGCTAAGAGCAAAAGCAGCATTTATTCTGCAGCTAATTTCCCTCAATGTTCAACTAATACATGCAAAATTCAAAATATTCCCAACTATGGATTTGTTCCATCCTTTCTTTCTCTATGTTAGAGTAGTTTTCACATGTGTTGATGTTTTAGTACATGGCTAAAGAGTTGACAGATCTCCAGTTCTTACTTTCTCTTCAACTGTCCACTCTGATACCTTGATTGCATAAACCTTACTCACCTTGGCCTGCCTGAATTCTCAGTTCTTTTTTTCTTCTATCTGGTGTATATTCTGGAGTTATCTTGTTTCAGCTCACAATGTTGCTATTTAGATGTATAAGGATGGACCAATCTTAATCCTTTTTCACTTTCTTAGAGATTGTTGGTTATTCTGACATAAATCCAGCACCTTTTTATTTTTGCATATGTGCTCTTTCTATTCTATTTCCTAAGGGGGTTTTCCAGTGAAAATATACGGACAAATTGTTTGTTTTGGCCCTGTCACATTTGCCCATGTTCTTTTTGCTGTTTTGTGTTTTTTATTTTATTTTTGAGGCAGAACCTTGCTTTTAAAACCTTATCTGCCTTGAAGCTCAGGAACATTGATCTTCCTGCCTCAGTCTGCTAACTGCTATATTTAAAGGAGCATAGCACTAGGTCTGTGTGTCTTAGTAGACTCTTTAGATACAGTCATATTGGATTTTTCTAGGTGCTGTCACTTTTTTTTTCACTAATGCATAATGCAACAAAAACGAGGTATATCATGTTACCAAATTTTATAAACTTACTGCTTTTTTTCTTCCTTGAAACTTATTCCAGGGTTAAGAAAATATCTGCTATATAGCCATGTCCATAGTCCAAAAAAATGTGATATTACAACACATTTAAAAGAACTTGTTTGGCTGAAATAATAATAGTTGAACTCAGTTTTCAAACAGGTTCTCAGTTCTTCAGGTATATATACTGCTTTTTCAGAAGTCTTCTATAACTCCTCTCAACATGATGTCCTTGGAGAGCATTAACCTCCCTTTCTACTTAAAATTTCATTTTCAGTTCTTACTGTGAGTTACTTTCTGTGATTTAAAATTCTTATTGACATGTATGTAACAAAAGATGGTATGTGTGTGTGTGTCAGCAACTACATTAGATGTTTAAATTCACCTGAGTTCATTTTGTTTATCCCCTACACATACACACACACACATACACACAGGTCTTCACACAATTTCTCTTTTGTTGTTCTTTTTTAAGAAAAAAATTGTTAGAGCAAAATTTTACATAGAATTGTTTGAGACAGGAATTCATTTTGTGCTGTACTTCATGTAATAGATCTTTTTAACATACAGAATTATTCACTTTAGAGCTGCTATAATTTCTCCCATATAAGCAACAAAACTACTAGTTTCTCCCTCAGATTTTGAGTTGCAATAACTTGTTTCATCTAGTTACAGGGAAAGTTGCTATCAGCGCACTACAAGAACCTTTGTTTCTAACTGACTAGAGTTCATTCTTATTTCATTGTAAACAGAAAATAATTAAGTTCGTGTTTGTCAAGAAAGCAATCTAAATCTAGTTTTAAAGCCCTATGTCTTCCCCACACTCAGATTATTAGTATAATTAGTTAATTAGTGAGGTTTTCCCCTATAGAAACCAACGTGATCAATTTACATTATAAAATTGAAATAAAACAAAAGATTAATATATTTTTTACCAGATTTGTACTTTTATAGGTGGTTTTCTTTAAGTTATCAAGTATAGGTTATCCTTAATTCATTTTGCTGTTCAAGATCCTAGTGTCAAAATGCTATTGAAAATTAATCTGTGTTACAATTTTTGTTATTATTTTTCATCATGTCTTAACTTTTTTGCTTTTTAGTTTAATATTTATATTTTTGCTGTCAGACTCTTTAGAATACCAGTCTTAATGAGATGGAGCTATTAAAAGTAGAGATTATAATTACAAAATACTTTTAGTATGAAAAGTAAGGGCTCTGAGAAATATTTTTATATCAACAGTTGTAATCAACTCAAGATTTGAAACAACTATTGTACAATGTTATACCCTATGTACTAAAGTATAATATTAGTTCCTAGAGGACAGAAAAGTTTTGTTAGGTATCTTTTTTGTGCTACCCAGCTTTTTGTCAGATACAAGCTTAGAGTCACTTGGGAATAGAAATTTTAATTGAGACATGCTTTTGTTGCTTTTGCCTGTAGGCGAATCTGTATGACACTTTCTTGATTGATGTGGGCAGGCCCATCCCACAGGAGACTCTGCCACCCCTTGCTAGGTTGTCTTGAGCTGTATAAGAAAGCATGTAGAGTAAGCCAGTAAGCAGCTTTTTCCCATAGCCTCTGCAGCGCATCAGATTGCTGTGATTTCCCTGAATAATATGCTACAAGCTGTTATATGAAATAAGCCGATTTGCTTTTGGTTCATGTATTATCAGAGCAATAGAAACCCTAACTAAATTATATATCTCAGTAATTAAAGAAAAGGCATTTCACTTAAAAGTTGAAAGAATAATCAGTATATATAATCAGTTTATTATATTACAGGCGTGGGGTCACCAGGGTGATGCAGGTGTTGTTCCATTTGAACTCTGTCAACTAAAGAGAACTGATTTTTGGGCCCAACAACACGACAGCTAGTTGTTATTAGATTAATGGCTAACATTCTTATTAATTAAAATACCCCTAAACACAGCATTATAAAGCAGAATTATTATGTCATAGTTTGTATAGATTAAGAATTGGGGGGTGGCAGGCTAGATGGTTGTCTCTATAACTGTACATTTTATATTATTTCCAGTCGGTTGTGGTGCTGTATGTGTTAGCATTTTGTCTAGGCTCTGCCCCACAGTTACCTGGCAACAGCCAGGTATGCCTGACTCACTATAAAAGGGGCAGCTTAGCCCTCCTCTCCCTTTTCTCATTTTTGCTCTTCCTTTGTCCTCTAGTTCCTCTCCCCCCCCCCCAACATCTTCCCCATTCCCCTCCCCCCTCTCTCCATGTACTTATGGCCTGGCTCCCTACTCCTGTGTGTGCTGGTATGCTCCCTCTCTCCCTCCCTGCCCCTCCCCCATACCCTGAATAAACTTTTTTTGTTTTTTTTTTTTTTTGGGGGGGGGGGGGGGAGTTGGTTTTTTGAGACAGGGTTTCTCTGGTATAGCCCTGGGGGTCCTGGAACTCACTTTTTAGGCCAGGCTGGCCTCAAACCCAGAAATCCACCTGCCTCTGCCTCCCAAGTGCTGGAATTAAAGGTGTGCGCCAACACAGCCCTGCAAACTATTGTTTACTATACCATCATGTGGCTGGTCCCTCAGGGGGAAGGGATGTCTCAGCATGGGCCCACCGAGACTCCCCCACACTTGACTGCACATCCACCAAACATTTTCCTTCTCTTTATAAAACACAACAGTATGCCTCCACTCATGAAATTACTGGGGGTGCTATAGGCTTGGGGTGCCTAATAAGAACCTTTTGAAAAATTTAAAGAAGGCCTCCATCACTAATAAAAGAGAAGCAGGAGCAGGACAGAGAAGAACAGCGGAAGGAACAGGATGTAGTCTGGATCTTTTTTATTTACATGGTAAATATTTGCAATCTATGCATGGTCTGATTTAAATGATATCCAATACATATATCAACTGAAACACCACAGGTTACCTCACTAATATTTATAATTTAATTCTTAATTTGCATGTCAAAATGAATTTAAAGTTAGAGACATTGTTCAAACTACAGTCCTATGCTTGAATTTGGAAGATATTTTTCTCAGATAGCTTAACTCAACATAAGTGATAGCAGAAGGCCTAAGTTACACATTCCGTGAAACACCCCAAAAGGTACCTCAATGCTATCCATATGGCAAGTACATTTCCCAGGGAGAGATCAGTAGCTAAGAGATGACAAATTTCTCAGACTGTCTTTTTTTACTTAGTTTCTGGAATCAAAACTTTTCATTTTGACCATGTTATATTCATCACTTAGGTTACTTAGTAACTTAGGTTACTCATTGTGAAGAAAAGGTAAACAAATACCCACCAGAGAGGCCATTATCATGGTTTTATGATATGGATATAATTTGAAAACACCACACAAGGGTGAGGGGATGAAAGCTCAACCAATATGAGTGTTTGGTGCACAAGTCTGAGGACCTGAATGTGATCTCACTTAAATACCTGCTTTGCTGCACTTGAGAGACCGATGCCCAGATTGTCATGAGATTGAGACCCATAGAATACAATGAGACCTTACCTAATAGGAAAGAGACAGACAAATAATTTATCTGAATATGATGACAGGAAAGTTGCAAAGAAATGAATATGGAGGTGTGTCCTAATGCAAAGTTACAGCTGAATTTTACTTCTTTTTTTTTAAATATTTTTAAAGATTCATTTATTTACTATATGTAAGTACACTGTAGCTGTCTTCAGACAATCCAGAAGAGGGAGTCAGATCTTGTTACGGATGGTTGTGAACCACCATGTGGTTGTGGGATTTGAACTGCGAACCTTCAGAAGAGCAGTTGGGTGCTCTTACCCACTGAGCCGTCTCACCAGCCCTGAATTTTACTTCTAATATTAATTTTAATGATACCATGTTAAAGAATTAAAGTTACTTAAAATTAACCATAATAAATGAGAAACCTTAAAATTTGATTGAACGCCAAAAGATTTAGTATTTATATTATTTTCTTTACTTTTCTTTTTTTTGGGAGAGAGAGGGGGTGGGGGTTCTCTGTAGACCTAGCTGCCATGGAATTCACTATGTAGATCATGCCCCACACTTAAAGGGACCTGCCTGCCCCTGTGCCTATTGAGTCTGAGATTGATGACTTGTGCTAGTGTGCCACACCCATGTGTTGTGTTTTGTTTTGTTTTGTTTTGTTTTAAGTTAGGGCTAATAATCTGATAAGAAAAAAAGATAAAATTAATTTTTTTGAGAAATTATCTTAGAGTAGGAAAATCATCGCAGGACAACTACATTAATGCATGCTTGAGATAAATGGATATAATTCTAAAATGTATGAGTTTTCTGCCTCTTTTTTATTTTAACTAATATGGATGATTCTTCACTGTTCAGCCTAAAACATAAAGTAACTAATGATGAAAGACCTGTAATATGAATGAAGTGATGAGATGTGTTTCGTAGAAATACAAGCTAAACTACAGATTTTCTTACAATTCAGTAAATGTCTCAAAGGGTTTTAGCTTTGTAAATTATTTTACATTTTTACTTTTTATTATTTTATGTGTTGGGCATATTTTACCTGATCCTGTGTTTGTATACCAGGCAAGTGCAGTGCCCACTAAGGCCTGAAAGAAGCATTCCGATCCCCTGAAATTTGTAAAATTATAAGTGGTTGTGAAACCTGCTTGTAGATGTTGGAAGTCAAACCTCAGTGCTCTCAAAAAAGCAGATGGTGCTGTTCCTGAAGCCTTTATTATGCAGCTCTAAATAATTGGCTGCTATATGATTTTGCCTTGTTAAATTAATTTATCGTGGTCATAAAAATTAGTCTTATTCATCATTAAAAATTGTGCAAGCCTATACTGGTTGATGGTTGTTTAGAAATAGTTTTGAACTCTTGTCACATTGTTTCTTCTCAGATGATTTAACAGTAGTGAGAACTGTGGTTGTTATGTCTGGAAACTCTTAAATGCCATTCTTGCACCAATGAAGAAAATATGTTAGTGTTTGTTATACTTGAATTCAATAGTTTATGCTTTTATAAAAACGAAATTAAAGAAGATATTTGTGTTCAAGACTTTTTGCAGTGTTTGTATAAAACAGCATTCAGAATGTTTACATTGGGATGGTGAGATGTTTCACTGGAATCACTTGAGGCCAAGGCTGCCTGAGTTTAACCTTTATGTTATAGGAAAAAACCTGACTGTTCAGTTTTCTTCTGGCCTTCCCACTTATGCCATGGCATATGTGCAGCCCCTCTAGGAGCAAATTGAATAAATATAATATTTAAATTTTAAGGAAATATTTATATTGAACTGGAAATGTATCCCAGTTAATACAGAGCTGTCCTAACTTTCAGTCACTAGCGCTGAGTAAAACTGCTTGTAATCACAGCTCTTGGTTGTCATCCCTGCACTTGGAAAGTGAAGGAAGGCATGGGGACCAAAGGTTCAGCGTCATCCTCAGCTACAGAGTGACTTGAAGTCTAGACTTCATGACTTGAGACCCTGTCTCAAGAAAGGAAAGAATATGATTTACATTTGTTGAAAACTAGTTGGAATACCTTCCAGGTTTCTGTATAATTCAGAGGTTTGTCTTCCTCTGCCTCATCCAGTGATGCAATTGCTGAAATTCGAGCCATCTGTATTGAAGAAATTGGAGTGTGGATGAAAATGTATAGCGATGCCTTCCTAAATGACAGTTACTTGAAATATGTAGGATGGACTCTTCACGATAGGGTAAGTTGGTGACTTCTGGTTTTGATGAAGAAGTAGTTGTGTTGTGAATATTGACATGACAACATTCAAAATTGCAGTAGCTTATTGTTTTTTTAAGAGATGTAGTAATATGAAATTTCAGATACTACAAATAACTATTGATCACCATTATGAAATTTAAGACTGGTTTATGAGTCTCCCTTGGATGCAATGCTATCTTGAATTATACTGGGAACCTGGTATATCTGTCCTTATAAGAGAACATACGCATTACCACCAAGAAGGTAATAGTGTCCTTGTAAAGAATCAAGGGTGATTAGTTGTTTATAAAAATTAAGTGAGCTTTCTCATTTGGGATTCTGTTGGGTTACAATATGACTTTTTGAGTCAGACATAAAGCAGATTTGTTAGAGCCCTTGAGCCTTTTTTAGATTGATCTATCGCTAGCTTTTTAGAAAAAAACTTGGTTTTAAAAGAAGTCCTATGACTTTGACTCCTACAAGAAATCCTCAAAATAACAAAATATAGGATTGATAAGTTACTGAATTTTTGCTAAATAATGGTAGTTCTGTTACCTTAACTACCAGGTATTCATAAATATAAGAATTTTGTAAGTTTGTTTTAAATTCTAGTATTTCTTAATTGAATAAGATACAACTATTAAAGTATTTTCGAAATATAACTACTTCTGTAGGTCTAGAAAGAAATTTGGTAATAATATTTGAAGACTTGTTTTCTGAGTCTTGTGACTGTCAATGTTTACTAGAAAGATACTTAGTAGTTAATGCTAGAGAGATGGCTCAGCAGGGAAAGATGCTTGGTCTTCCATCCTGGAAACCTAAGTTCACATAGAGGAAGGAGAGCCAGTACTGTTTAACTGTACTCCAGCCTACACACACACACACACACACACACACACACACACACACACACACACACACTCACTTACTCACACATACACACACACACACTCACACATACACACACACATACTCACTCACACATACTATCACATGTGCACATAGAGACACAAATGAATAATAAACACATTCTAAAAATTTAGTAGTATTAGTGTTGAAAATTCCCGCTGTTGTTGCAATTATCATTGAGAGTTCTGTTAAAGTTCTTGAATGTGTACAGACATACTTTCAAAGCTTGATTGCTTAACACATATTTTCTATTTCAGTACCACATTCTAAGGATGTTAGAGTTTTCCCTCTGAATACAAATATCTGGAAAATATGTAATTTTAGACTGAATTACATATTACTGTTTGTTTCAACTTTTTTCATGTATATTCTTCATGTGAATTTAGACCTTTGTATTTTTATCTTCTTTCGGTTGATCTGTGAATAGCTTTTTACAGTTTGAAAGAATGTAGAATCACAGTGTATCCACATGAATGCTTTGATGTAGTCTAAATAAGTCAGTTGCTGTCTTTTGAATGCATTTAAATTGTAATGCTTTTACTCTCGCTCACATCCATCTCAGTTCTTCCTCCAATCCCCCAAGAGTATTTTTCTATATTCATGTAACACTTAGCAACTTCAACTGCTTTTTATAAATGACCACCAATTCTGGGAAGATAATAATTTGATGGTGTTACTGTAAAAGTCATTAATTTTTAATCAAATACTTTAGGTTATTTTTATTTCATTTTATGTATATGGCTGTTTTGCCTAAATCTGTATATGTGAATTTTGTGCATGTCTGCTACCCAAGGAGGTCAGAATGGAGTGTTAGCTTCCCTGGGACTGGAGTTAATGATATTTGTAAGCCACCGTGTGGGTGCTGGAACCAGAGTGTGGATCTTCTGCAAGAGAAACAAGTATTCTTCATTGTGGGACTATCTCTCTTCCCAACAATTACCAATTTCAAAGTTCTTTCATATTTAATTATGTGGCAGTGGTGGAATGAGTTATTTGTATGTATGCAGGTGCCTTTGTAGTCCAGAAGAGGGTGTCAGATCCCCTAGAGCAAGTCAGAACTCTGTGGAATGGAGTCAGTCTTTTCTTCCACTGTGGGATCTGGGGATTGAACTCAGATCATCAGACTTGCACAGGAAATGCTTTGACCTACTGAGAAATCTTGTTGCATTCTGAAGAACTTCTTTTTCCTTTTAGTTTCTTAAGACAGGGTTTCTCTGTGTATCAGTCCTGGCTTTCCTGGAACTTGCTCTATAGACCAAGCTGGCCTGGAACTCACAGAGATCCACTTGCCTCTGGCTCCAGTGCTGGGATTTAAGACAAGCCCTACCATGCTGTCTAAAAATTTTTTTCACAAAGAGAACTTTTCAGAAATACTAGTAATTTATAACAAATACATATACCCCTATTTATTATAGTCAGTGGTTTTTCCTATTTCCATATATAATTATTAAAATATTTATGGGTCAATTAATATAAATTAGATACTATAATATAATAGAATTCAGTGAGTCTTAGTTGTAGTGATTCATTGGTGTGCTTTATTTTTATGGTACCATGATAAACTTGGTCTGGAGAATATTGGTGTCCCCAAAACCAAGTGTCCGAATTGGAATTTTCATTCTAAAAAGATATTTTATGGTTTTCTAACTTACTTTCATGGATATCTACTAATTTAGTTGGTGGGAAATTCCTATGATTTATGCTAGTCACATGATATATAAATTACCAAGATGTGAGAATAGTTAATTAAGAGTTGTCACTGAGAGTTATCAGTGTAAAAGGTAAAAATAAAATTCTATTCTTATCCTTCTGTACTTAAATTTTTTGGCCTGTGAACTTTAATAAAGGAATTTTCTAGAATGTTTGTTTGATTTTAGTCTGGATAGAAATTGGTTGTATTACCTTACATCTAAAGTTGTGACTTTACATTTGGAAAATTATTCTTGCTCACCAATTGATGATGCCTTTTTCATTGTGTGTGCATAGTGCTTGTTTTGGGTTTCCACCTGTCTTGCTGCTTAAGAATAGTCTATGAGCCAATTCTATAGATTCTCTACCACCATCCCTTCAGCATTGCTACTCTTTGCAGTTATTCTGTACTGTACTGTCCATTTTTTTCTTGTGACAGAATACCTGAAGCTGCATGTCCAAGATCAGGAAACATCCTCTGGTCAGTTGTCCTAATGAGGATATTCTGACCATATCCAGCATGACAGTTGTATGTAGCACATGTAGAAGTGGGTTTAAGAGAGCTAACTTTAAAAAAGAAAGCAGGAGATTCAGTCTGATATAACCATCTATTTTCTCAAGAAGTAATCTACTAGCTTTAAGCTAGGTATAGTGTCCTAGCTTTCTACTACCTTCAGTAGTACTACACTGGGGAGCAAATTTTCCACACATGAAACGCTGAAGTTAAAGTATTATTATACAATAGTACTTCCTGGTTACCTGTAATGGTTAGATGATATACCACATTACCTTCACTAGTCTAGTCTCTTTATTTCTGTCTCTATGAGCCAAAGTTTCCATTTTTTTTCACGTTGATATTTTATCTTAGCCTGGTTTAAAAAAAAAAAGAGATTGTGTATATTATGAAAAAGGCCTCCTAGCATTGCCCTTAAGATAAATAGTTGAAGCCACATATGTAGCAGAGGATGGCCTTATCTGGCATTGATGGAAGGAGAGGCCCTTGGTTCTGTGAAGGCTCAATGCCCTAGTGTTTGAAGCAGGAACTGGGATAACATCTGAACACAGCCCCAATGAAGGAGCCAGAGAAAGGACCTGAGGAGCTGAAGGGGTTTGCAGCCCCATAGGAGGAACAACAATATGAACTAACCAGTACCCTCAGAGCTCCCTGGGACTAAACCACCAACTAAAGAATACACATGGTGAGACTCATGGCTTTAGCTGCATATGTAGCAGTGGATGGCCTGGTCTTTCATCAATGGGAGGAGAGGCCCTAGGTCCTGTGAAGAAGGCTCTATGCCCCAGTGTAGGGGAATGCCAGGGTCAGGAAGCAGGAGTGGGTGGGTTGGTGAGCAGGGGGAACGGGGAGGGGATAGGGGTTTTTGGAGGAGAAAACCAGGAAAGGGGATAACATTTGAAATGTAAATAAAATATCTAATAATTTAAAAAAAGAAATGTAAATAAAATATTCAATAAAAAATTAAAAAATAAAAGCTAAACTGAAAAAAAAAGATAAATACTTGATTAGAAATAGCAAAAACAAGGTGGGGAGGAGTCATGCATTTTCTTGTTAGAAGATCTGAGCCACATTTTCAGGCCTACAAATCCTAAAGGAAGGTAGGAATTAAAGTTCTCAGTTGAATCTACTCAACTTTAAAGTCTACTCCCTTTCATAATTCATTTGTTGGCATAAGAGATTTTCTCTATAAGTATTTGCTCTTTCTGTATTTGCTCTGGAATTTTCTCATTCTGCAATTGGGTATGACTTTTGTTACAATCAATTCTTTATCTACAAGACATACGTATCTCTACATTTTTGTCCAAAAAACAAAAACATTTGGCTGGGACTGGCCAAATAATGACCCGTGGCTTCCATTTCCCCCCCCCCCCTTTTTTTTCCTTTTCCATTTTTTATTAGGTATTTAGCTCATTTACATTTCCAATGCTATACCCACCCACCCCCACTCCCCTACCCACCCACTCCCCCTTTTTGGCCCTGGCGTTCCCCTGTACTGGGGCATATAAAGTTTGCGTGTCCAATGGGCCTCTCTTTGCAGTGATGGCCGACTAGGCCATCTTTTGATACATATGCAGCTAAAGACAAGAGCTCCCGGGTACTGGTTAGTTCATAATGTTGTTCCACCTATAGGGTTGCAGATCCCTTTAGCTCCTTGGGTACTTTCTCTAGCTCCTCCATTGGGAGCCCTGTGATCCATCCATTAGCTGACTGTGAGCATCCACTTCTGTGTTTGCTAGGCCCTAGCATAGTCTCACAAGAGACAGCTACATCTGGGTCCTTTCGATAAAATCTTGCTATTGTATGCAATGGTGTCAGCGTTTGGATGCTGATTATGGGGTGGATCCCTGGATATGGCAGTCTCTACATGGTCCATCCTTTCATCTCAGCTCCAAACTTTGTCTCTGTAATTCCTTCCAAGGGTGTTTTGTTCCCACTTCTAAGGAGGGGCATAGTGTCCACACTTCAGTCTTCATTTTTCTTGAGTTTCATGTGTTTAGGAAATTGTATCTTATATCTTGGGTATCCTAGGTTTTGGGCTAATATCCACTTATCAGTGAGTACATATTGTGTGAGTTCCTTTGTGAATGTGTTACCTCACTCAGGATGATGCCCTCCAGGTCCATCCATTTGGCTAGGAATTTCATAAATTCATTCTTTTTAATAGCTGAGTAGTACTCCATTGTGTAGATGTACCACATTTTCTGTTAGTCTGAACAGGTGAGAGGGTGCGCCAGAGAACCGGACAGCTTCTGGGACAGGCGGAAGCACAGAGCCGCTGAGGCTGCACCCTTTGCGGGCCGCGGACAGCCAGCCACCGTCCGGACCAGAGGACAGGTGTCCGCCTGGCTTGAGAGGCGGCCTTAGCCTCTGGAGCAGCGGTCGCCATCTTGGTTCCGGGACTCCGCGGAACTTAGGAATTTAGTCTGCACAGGTGAGAGTCTGCACCACAGAAGCTGACAGCTTCTGGGAACTGCCAAAGCAACACAGCTTCTGAGAAAGGCCCTGTTTTGGGCCTTCTTCTTCGGCCAGGAGGAGGTCCAAAAACAAGATATCTGCGCACCTTCCCTGTAAGAGAGCTTGCCAGCAGAGAGTGCTCTGAGCACTGAAACTCAGAGGAGAGAATCTGTCTCCCAGGTCTGCTGATAGATGGTAACAGAATCACCAGAAGAACAATCTCTAAACAGAGTCAACTAAAACTACTAACTCCAGAGATTACCAGATGGCGAAAGGTAAACGTAGGAATCTTACTAACAGGAACCAAGACCACTCACCATCATCAGAACCCAGCACTCCCACTTCGCCCAGTCCAGGGCACCCCAACACACCCGAAAACCTAGACCTAGATTTAAAAGCATATCTCATGATGATGGTAGAGGACATCAAGAAGGACTTTAATAAATCACTTAAAGAAATACAGGAGAACACTGCTAAAGAGTTACAAGTCCTTAAAGAAAAACAGGAAAACACAATCAAACAGGTAGAAGTCCTTACAGAAAAAGAGGAAAAAACATACAAACAGGTGATGGAAATGAACAAAACCATACTAGACCTAAAAAGGGAAGTAGACACAATAAAGAAAACTCAAAGTGAGGCAACACTGGAGATAGAAACCCTAGGAAAGAAATCTGGAACCATAGATTTGAGCATCAGCAACAGAATACAAGAGATGGAAGAGAGAATCTCAGGTACAGAAGATTCCATAGAGAACATCGGCACAACAATCAAAGAAAATGGAAAATGCAAAAAGATCCTAACTCAAAATATCCAGGAAATCCAGGACACAATGAGAAGACCAAACCTACGGATAATAGGAGTGGATGAGAATGAAGATTTTCAACTCAAAGGACCAGCAAACATCTTCAACAAAATTATTGAAGAAAACTTCCCAAATCTAAAGAAAGAGATGCCTATGAACATACAAGAAGCCTACAGAACTCCAAATAGACTGGACCAGAAAAGAAATTCCTCCCGACACATAATAATCAGAACAACAAATGCACTAAATAAAGATAGAATACTAAAAGCAGTAAGGGAAAAAGGTCAAGTAACATATAAAGGCAAGCCTATCAGAATTACACCAGATTTTTCACCAGAGACTATGAAAACCAGAAGATCCTGGACAGATGTTATACAGACACTAAGAGAACACAAATTCCAGCCCAGGCTACTATACCCAGCCAAACTCTCAATTACCATAGATGGAGAAACCAAAGTATTCCATGACAAAACCAAATTCACACATTATCTTTCCAAGAATCCAGCCCTTCAAAGGATAATAACAGAAAAAAACCAATACAAGAACGGGAACAATGCCCTAGAAAAAACAAGAAGGTAATCCCTCAACAAACCTAAAAGAAGACAGCCACAAGAACAGAATGCCAACTTTAACAACATTTCCCCTTTACAGTATTTAGTGTCAGTGCCTTAGGTAGGGTTACTGTTGCTGTTATGAAACACCATGACCAAAAGTCGGGTGGGAGAAAAAGATTTATTTTGCTTACTCTTCATTATTGCAGTTCATCATCAAAGGTGATCGTGGCAGGAACCTGGAGACAGAAACCTATGCAAAGGCCATGGACGAATGCTGCTTATTGGCTTGTTCCCTGAGGCTTGCTCAGCCTGCTTTCTTGTAAAACGCAGGACCACCAGCCCATTGTAGCACCATCCATAATGGACTGGACCCTCATATCTATCACTAATTAATAAAATGCCCTACAGGCTTCCCTACACCCCAATCTTAAGGAGACATTTTCTTAGTTGAGTTCCTTCCTCTAGGCTGACTCTAGCTTATGTGAAATGGACATAAAAACAAGCCAGTACACTTGGCAGCCACCACTCAAGCCTTCAGTTCTTATAGTTGTTATTAACCTCACTCCCTAAAATATTTTAATGCTATTCAGCTAGCATACATTGCTTTCCAGCCACAGATAAGGATATTAGCAAATATGGTGCTATTCTGTATCAGTAACTGTCACCTATCACGATCTTCAAGTAATCTAGTCCAAAGTGTGATCTTAACTACTTCCTTTGCATCTTCTCTGTTAGGTCATGGTCATGATAAACCAATCCTGATTCTGAGTCATTGGTCACTTAATGGAATTTATGTTCTGAAACATGCATTATTTGACCATTTCATCAGTGTATGAATATGTACAGTTTATTTATGAACAACTTTGATAATATACATCAATCACTTATGGGCCTCTTAAAACAGACTAGAAACTCAATAAACATGAAATGTTTGAGTCTGCTGTTGGCATAACTCAGCATACTATTTTACTGTAAATTTCTTAGGTGTATGTTCTGAAATAATATACTACAGTAGATACATAAGGAAGAAAATAATCATTATAATTTAATATTCTATATTATACTGAATTCTATGTGCACAGTTTGTTTACACCTTCATGACCACAAACACATCACCAACACTGGTATTTTAATGGCTAAAATGCCACAGTTAAATAAGAACTTTTTGGCTCCATTATAATCTTATATATATATTGTACATAATTCCTCCTTGACCAAAACATCCTTTTATAGCATGTGATTGTATTGAGGTTTTTATTTGGCTACAGCCAATAAGAAAGTGAGAAAAGTATAATGCATAAAGCAAACAAACAAAAATATGATTTCAGAGTTTTTTTATATCACTTCTCAGGCTTTTGGCTAAGATCAAGTTCAGAGTTGTTTTATAATTCTGTTGTTGCTTATCCGCGCCTTTTGAGGGAAGCTCTTTTCTTAGGATATGATTTCACAGAGTACTTTATTTAAGAAATAAATTGTACCTCAAATATATTACTTCTAGATATCACTGAAAATGGAACAGAGGAAATAAAGATTAGACATTTTAATGATAAGATTTATTTTATTTAAAGGGGGACTGAGAGGAGGGTTAATGGCTGGAATGTAAATAAATTAATAAATAAAAAATATTCATTTTATTTATATCTATGTCGATGGTTGTATGAATGTTTGCCATGTGTGTGCATGCCTGTGGAGGCCAAAACATGATGCTGGATTCCCTCCATAGTTGAAGTTACAGACTGTTATAAGAAGCCTGATTTGGATGCTGGGAACTGGACTCTGGTCTTCTGGAAGATCAGCAGGTGCTTTTGACTTCTGAGCTCTCTTCTCCAGCCCTGGGTTAGACTGCTTTACCCTCACTTGTTTGAGGCTTTTCTCTGGCTGGTTATTGTGTATGGTCAGTTCTTCTGAAAGGGTACAAATAAAGACCAAACATCAGCCAACATAGACAAAGGCTAAAGGAGGAGCCAAGTAATGGAGGTTTGGGTGGGACCTGAGTAGTATCTGCTGTGGCTACTTAAGGTTCCTCTTGAGCCCCCAGAGAAAAACACTACTTTGTTCAGTGATGTATAGAAATTACTTAAAAAGCACATACAGTGAAGTGATTGCATGTAACTCTTTTCTTCCATTTTTTTTTCATCCCATTAATGACCATGAGAGATAGTGACATTAGAAAATTCTAAATGTTTTAAAAAAAAATCACCCCTTCCACTAATTTTTGTTTTCAAACTTTATCAGTGTACTCCTGTGTTTAATTTTTAAGAGAAATTTTATAAATGCCAGATAAGCTGATGTATGTGTCATTTCTTGTGCAGCTAACAAGCTGTTGAGTTAAAAACTAAAATCTAATTTTGTTTGCTTCTAGAATGGGTTGATAAAATACATTACTTTTAGAGCTGTGAAGCCTCAATCTTACTTGAATTCTTTCGTAGTGTTACATAGATTTCTAGATAATGTTGTATATATTTTGATCTCCAACATCCTCTATTCAATTTTTTTAATGTGGAATACAGTCTTTTTATTTATGAAGTTCAAGTCTCTTAACCTGTAACGTTTTTGTAAATTAAGAAAGTGTTGGGGTCTAGAGATGACTGCTCCTCCAGAGCTCCTGAGTTCAATCCCAGCAACCACATGGTGGCTCACAACCATCTGTAATGAGATCTGATGCCCTCTTCTGGTGTGTCTATAGACAGCTACATTGTGCTCATATATATTAGATCGACAGACAGACAGGATGGAGAGAGAATGGAGGGGGGGGAGGGAGGAATGGTTTTGAAGACCTTTTTAAAGGATATTCTCTGCTGGGATAGAATTTAGCTCAGTATATTGTAGTATTCTACTAGTGAATAGATGATAGGATTTCTGTTTTTTGTTTTTTCGAGACAGGGTTTCTCTGTGTAGCCCTGGCTGTCCTGGAACTCACTCTGTAGACCAGGCTGGCCTCGAACTCAGAAATCTGCCTTGCCTCTGCCTCCTGAGTGCTGGGATCAAAGGCGTGCACCACCGCGTCCGGCTCGATGATAGGATTTCTGAGACTCTTTGCATAGCGTTTGTCTCAATTTTAAGTAGTTGGTTACTTACCTGGTTTCCTAAATGCTTTCTTTTCTCAGTGATATAGAAAACCATATACTAAATATTGGTTGGATGAGTAAATGATTATCCCTTAATAGAATATGTTTTTATGGAATCGTTCTATAATTATAAGCAGAATAAATGAGCATACCATTTTCTACCTATAAAAATGGATTATAAATTTATACTACAGGGGTATATGGACAGTATATCATGATCAGGCATAGTTTCTAAATATTTGATGGTTTTAATTACGAATTTAAGTTACTTTATTAAGTTACTTACAAATTTTATGGCATTTTTTTATTAACCCTTATGTTGTTCAGATTATGCAGTTGGTCTTTCTCATCCTATATTTAAGTATGAAATAAGTTGAATAAGTTTGCCTGAGAGTTACTTTGTTCTTCATAGTCTTGTTTTTTTTTGACTCTTAAACACTGAAAATGATTGTTTCGTTCTTTTTTTCTTTGTATTTCTAAAGCAAGGGGAAGTCAGACTGAAGTGTTTGAAAGCTCTACAAAGCCTGTATACCAATAGAGAATTATTCCCCAAATTGGAGCTATTTACAAATCGATTCAAGGTAAGTGGCAAAATGATGAACTATCATTTTTCTCTTTGCTAATGCTTGTTATACTTACATTAAAAAATGGCATTACCGTGATGTGTTTAGTTTCTACTTTTTATTATTGTTTTATTAATTTGCAAAGTATTTAGTGTCATTGTGGCATTTTTCAACATGCCTTGTTTTTGTTGATTCTTCTCCAGCCTTCTCCCTCATTTTTCTACTTGCACCCTATTCTTCTACTTGAGTGGGCTTCTTTTAACTTTCAAATCATGTATGTTCTATGCCCTTTACTAGGCAGGGCTGTGCTTTGCAACTCTTACTGTCCTGGAACTGCCCTGTTGAACAGGTTGGCCTCTAACTCACTGACCTCCCTGCCTTTGCCTGCCTACAGAGTGCTAGTATTAAAGGTGTGTGACAGCACCATCCTCCAGGCTAAGATTTTCTAAAAGGTTCTGTGTACCATACAGATAAGAACCCCATCCTTCTACCTGTTGTTTGGAATATTGTAGATGTGTTAATTATTAATAATTGACCTATGATATAGTTTATCTCTGACATTTCTTTTCTAATCTTCATTTTGGAAGACCTGTTTTAAGAATGAATTTAGTATTGAGGTCTCCCACCATTACGATAGCAGGACCCATTGGGTTTTTATGATGTTTAGTGTTTGTTTGACAAAAGTGTTGGCTCCATGTTTGGTTCCTATAGATGATTATAATTGTTATTTCTTGTTGATTTATTTCCCCTTAATTTATAGTGGCCTTCTTTATACCTCCTAAATAGTTTCTGTATGAAGTATGTGAGTTTTTTTCGAGACAATGGTATAATTTAAATCCTATGTCTTATTCCAGACACTTCAACTTCATCTTTTTCATTGTCTTGATGCTGTCCTCCATCTCAGAGATTGTGTTCTTCCACTTGCTCTTGTATGTTGCACTTTCTGCTATGTTTTAATTTATTGCTTGTTCCTTCATTTGCTCAGTTTCAGTTTAGTTCTTTTTAATATATAAGTTCCCTTCCTCAGTTTTTCTTTTCTGTTTCTAAATTTTTCTTCCAAGTGGCTGATTGTCGCATTTATTTTGATAATGTTCTTTTCTTAGTCCTAAATTGATTTCCTCTCCTTTTTATTTTAGTTTTCTCTGTGATCATTAATCCTTTTTAAATGTAGCACCCTGATATTGTTGTGGGTTTTTAGCTTTTATGTTATTTTTGGTCTGGTTCATTGATCGGTTGTTAGTAAGGTCATAGTAGAATCTTAGTGTTTGGGGTTTTTTTTGTTTGTTTGTTTTGTTTGTAATCTGCTATTTTTAATTTTCCCCTTTCCCAGGGTTTTGTTTATATTATTTAATGTGAATTCTCCTGTCAGACTGTCTTTGCTTGGATTTATATTCAGGGCAGAAGGAGCCCCAGAGTCAACTACTGTAACAAATAAAATGGCTTGCCAACATTCTCTGTGTTAGCCGCAAGAGATACTTACTCGGTTCATTTGTGTCCCAGAAGGTTCAGGGACTGGAGTACTAGGGTTGGAGAAAAGTGAAATAAGGACTTTTTGTTTACTAAAGGAGCCAATTTTAAGGAGTGACATGAGAAATGGAGAGGGGGGGATCAATTGTGTGTGAGAGAGAGAGAGACAGAAAAAGAGAAACAGGGACAGAGACAGAGAGACAGACCCAAGAGAAGGCTCAGCAAGAAAAGGTCGTAGCTGCCAAGCCTGAGGACCTGAAATTTCATCAGAACCCATGTGGTTGAAGAAGAGAAACATTGATGACTTCTGTGTGTATGCAGTCAAATGCACAAACCAAATAAATACAATTTTAATAATAAAATAATAACCAAGGAAAAGAAAACGTGCCCTGTATTAATGGTTTTTTTTCCTGCTTAGAAGATATGGTCTTGCCTTTACTGAGGGTTTTTTCTGTTTTCTTCCTTCCTTCCTTGGTTTTTTTTTTTTTTTTTTTTGTATTATGTCTGACATTGTAGGTAGAGAATGAGTATGCTATTAGTTTTAGTAATTCAAATAAGTTAAGTATGCCTATGCAATGAGGATTTTTGTGGCTAAAATTCATTTCTTTCCAAATTCCCCCAATCTTAATTTTTCTGGACTGTCTCTATCATTGGTCCTTTGGTAATAATTTAGTGTGCATAGGGCTTTCCATGCCTGAGGCTCTGAGGGAATATGGAGGGCCAAGTCAATTGTATCCACCATTTTTTTTATTAGTCAACATACAAAGCAAAGTTCCTCCCTTAAACCTTGTGAGGTGTGGGGTGCCTTATCCTCGCTGTGGGGGCTGTAGACATGTTGAGTCTACTTCAGGTTGAAACTACCATACCTACTCATGCCGCTCTTGCCAGTCAGTGGTGGTTAGAGACTCCTGGCACTGCCAGAATGGCAGCATGATTCCGGTTCTGCTGCATCTTCCCATAGACCCTTCCCATCTCTTGCTTTCTAGGGCAGTGGTTCAGGTGGGGGATGTTGAGCCTTTCAGATTTCTGCGTTTCAGACTGCTTTATTTTTGTGGTGCTTTCCAAAACTTGTGCTCCAAGCTCTTTTCTGGTTACAGCAAATGTAAACTTCCATCTGAGGTTTTAGTAGGAGGAATTGTCTGTTTCTGGCTGTGTAGCACCTTTCCAGTCAGTACTCAGAACTTTGTATAGCTGGAGTCACTTTTACAGAGGAAATTCCACCTAGTCTTTTTTTTTCTGTTTTTTGATAGTTCATTATTATATTTTTGTATTGGTGGCTTTTTCTCTTGTCTGTCTTTAGTGCAATCTCAAACACCATCTTATCACCATCCACCTTTTTTTTTTTTTAAAGGAGGCTCCTATGAAATTGATGACTAAATATCCACACAGCACAGGTACCCTATAGGAGTTCTTACTTGAAGCTTCAAAGGAAGTTTATTACTTAAAATGAGAATTTCCCTTTATTTGTTTGTTTGTATGTTTGTTTGTTTGTTGAGACAGGGTTTCTCTGTGTAGCCCTGGCTGTCCTGGAACTCACTTTGTAGATCAGGCTGGCCTCGAATTCAGAAATCCGCCTGCCTCTGCCTCCCTAGTGCTGGGTTTAAAGGCATGCGTTAATTTTTCTAACTGAAAGTTTACTTAACATAGTGTTTGGGAAATGCAGTTAATGAGAATCGTTTTCATGCACACCTTTAGTCACAGTCTTGGGGAGAAAGAGGTGTGAGATCTCTGTAGGTTCTGACTTGGTCTGGTCTACATAGTGATTTCCTGGCCAGCCAGGGCTATACATAGTAAGCTTTGTGTCGAACAAACAAGCAAAACCCCACACCCCACTTAAATAAGATGGTTTCAAGAGTAAAATGTACCAAGCAAGGCATGGTGGTACAAAGCTTTAATCCTGGCACTAGGGAACAGAAGCAAGTGAATCTCTGACAAGTTTGAGGCCAGCAAAGGCTACATAGTGAGACTGTTTAAAAAAGGAAAGAGTGATAACTTCCTGTTTTATCCTTCTTGCTATTGCATGTATGCCTTAGAATACTTTAAGCCTTCTTGGCTGGTTTATATTCAAGGTTGACTTGTTTATAACTTCTTTCAGGATCGCATTGTATCAATGACTCTTGACAAAGAATATGATGTTGCTGTGGAAGCAATCCGATTGGTTACTCTGATCCTTCAGTAAGTATAGTGTCTGTTAACAGTTTAATCTTAGATTTTAATGGGTTTTTGTTTTTCAGGATTAGTACTTTAATAAGTACTTAAAACAAAGGGTCTGCATTTATTTTTTTAAGGTTCCGTTTATAAACAAATATATTTTAGGTGTTTTGAAATATGGTCTTATAATGAAGCCCAGGTTCGGAACTTTCTGTGTAGCATAGACTCAAATTAGACAAATCCTCCTGCCTCAACTTCCTGAGGTCTAGGATTATAGATATGAGTTGTTTTTCATTTGAATTGATGTTAGTTTCTTCGTATAAAAGTTTGTTTGTGCAGTCTAGAAAAAATATCTATGAAGTGTCATAATTTGCTATTAAAAATAAAACCTCAATACTTCAAAAGAAGTTTTTAAAAAGATTTTCTATGAATGTAGAGGTAAAAGAAATTAAACAGCTATTTTCAATTTTTAAACATTTTAAATGGATTGATAAATAATTTCATACATTAATTTGTAGTGTTTACTAAGCTAGAAAAATTCTATCAGATAATGTGTATTCTAGCAAAATTGTTTTTTTTTTTTTTTTAAATTCTCAGTATTTTATAATCACACCTGTCCCAGGAATCTGTTCAAATGTCAAATACTGGTTGGGTTCCTTGATTTTTGTTTTGATTTTTATACCTTTAGCTTTCTAATGTATTATTTGTTATACATGGGACTTCCTGTCTTCCTAATGATTCTCTCCTCTTTGGCTTTTACACCCTACTTGGCTAGTTCTCATATTTTTTCTTAAAATGTATGTCAAAAGCCTCAAACTTTGATGTTATTTTAAATGTAAGAACTGTACAGTGTCTTCCTTTAATCCCAGCACTAGTTATTAGAGGTTGTCATCTGTATGAGTCCCATGGCAGCCAGGGATACATTGTAAGACTTAAAATTAATTTGTAATGTTATAAAAGAATAACATATTTATTTGATGTGCTTTTTTTCATTTCCGTATGCAAGTGTCACTTAAGTTTGTTTTATATGGAGGGTTTACATATTTGACCACAATGGTGTGTATTTTTAACATGATACACTTTTGTTGTCATTAATAGCATTTACTATTATCTACATATTACAAAGTAAAGAAACCTTTAATTTTATAGTCATTTTATATGTACAATATTTAGAATTCCTAAACATCTGATGCTTTCTTGATACTATTGCTTTTATCATGTAGATTACTAGAATATCCTGGATAAATAACTTAAACTTTTTTACTTCATAATTCTCATTTCCTTGCCTTGTCTGAATGCCAAGACTTTCTGCTCTATTAATACTATCCTTAGTAGCACATATTGTTTTGTTTGAAAAGCATTTGAAATATTTGTTTCTTTGTTATTATTTTGTAAATGAATCGTTGGATGGGTTTGTTTTATGTTTATTTGTGATGTTGGAAACTTAGACCAGGGCCTGGTGCTCACTATACAAGTACTAGGTCGTAGGTTATATGCTCAAAATATAGTTTGCTGTATGATAAAATTTCTGTTTATTTTGAATTCTTTTAAATCTGTTCATTAGCCTGAACTAAATTAATATGTTTATTAATTTAAACACATTTTCCTTCCTTGAATAAATTGTATTTGAAACTAGTATATTTTGTTTTGCTTAAATACAACATTGGAATTGATTGGTTTCATTTGGGCTGATATTTGTGTGTTCATGAATAAATTTGACACACTTTTTAGACTGATGTCATTTTTAGTTGATAATTAGAAAGAATAAAAAATGTGGAACTGCTTATATAATTCCTTGGTAGAGTGCTTTCCTAGCATTCACATAGCCTTGGGTTTCACCTCCATTACCACAAAAGCATAGTATAAAAAGTGTTCATATTAATGGAATAAAAAGACAGTCTCTGTGACTTTATATATGTACCTACTTGATTGTGTCTGTGTTTCCTTAAAGTAGCTAACCACTTTTGGTAATGCCATGCTGAGTACTGCAAAGTTGCTCATTCTCTGCACACTGTCCAGTTGTGGCTCTCTATGTTAATTATCATCTGCTACAAGGAGGAGCTTCTCTGATGAGATTTGAATGAGGCACTTATCTAGGGTTATAGCAATATGTAATTAGTGATCATTTTATTGCCATGTTCATTTACTACAATAATTGTAGTAGGTTTTCCTCTAGGGTCCGTGATCTCTGTATTCTCGGGTTCATGACCTCATTAAAAGTGTTCATGGAATGTGCCTTAAATTGCTTTCTTTTTTTAAGTGGTTGGTTACCTCTATAACATTTGTACCACTCTTGTGAGCAGGTTGTTATAGTTTACAGACTTCATAGCTAGTTAAGATTGGTTATTTCTCTCCTTCTGTATTATATGTAGGGCACTTTGAACACTAGCCAGTAGTGAAGTTTCCAGTTGCCAGGTTACTTCATAATGTGATGTCATTGGCAATTGCTTCTAATGTTTATTATTTTATGTATATGAGTACAGTGTAGCTGTTTTTAGACACACCACAAGAGGGCATCCAACTCCATTACAGATGGTTGTGAGCCACCATGTGGTTGCTGGAAATTGAATTCAGGACCTCTGGAAGAACATGCTCTTAAGCACTGAGCCGTCTCTCCAGCCCCTGGTTATAATGTTTTTAAGGAGGTCTATTTAGACAACTTAGAAAGATGTTCCTGATATGAGGTGTTTTATTTGGTAGCATATGTTGTCTAGTGGGGATGTTGCTTTTCTAAAGTACATAATTGAGTTTCTTTTTTTCATATTTTTTTAGAGTTTCATACATATATGTATGCTGTGTTGTAATATTTGCCACCTGTCATCTCTTTTTTTTCCTCGGAATCTCTTCTTCCCAGTATGCTATTGCTTCAGTAATTACACAGCTGAAGGAAATGGCACCAGTGCAGCCAGCATAAGTTTTCCATTACTTTCTAAAATGTTTTATTCGTTCTTCATTCTCTGTTCTATTTGAATCTTTTTCTCCATAAATCACACCAGAGGTTTGTCTATTTTATAGTTTCCAATGATGTCCTATCTTTTGGCTCACTTATCTTATGTCTTTCAATTAATAGTTTAATGAAATGAGTTTACTTTTAAATACTACATTGTTTATAAAAATAAATTAGAACAAGCAGTCGTTCATGAACATTCAGTCATGAGTACTTTGATTATTCCCTTTATGTTTTCCAGTTTTATTATATCCTATTATATATCTTATCATCCACAGATAGTTTATTGAAAAGAACAATATTCCTTTTTATTTTATTCTATTATCTCAGAATGTGTTTTGAGTATTTCAGGCAATGTTGAGTATGTTTTTATAAACACTGTGGTTGGAGGACCCACATGTTGGCTCAATAAATAAATGCGCTTTCTACCAAGCCTGCTTATTAGAGTTTAATTGCAAGAACTTTCATTGTAAAAGGAAAAAGTCAACTCACACAAATTGTCCTTGAACCCCACACGTGCTGTAGCATGCGTGCATGTTGTCCTTTACTCTCCCAAAGGAATAAATCAATATAACAAAATTTAAAACAATAATTTTGATGGTAGTTTCCTAGCATGGACAAGGCCTATACTCATTACCTTGGTGAAGAAAAATAAACAAGCATTTAAATTTATCATATATATAGATATAGATATATATACATACATACATACACACACACATACATGCATACACACACATACCCATACATAAATATATTTATATATACATGTATATATATTCATTAATTTGAATTTACTTATCATACCTAATATCTATACTATATATTACAAGTTACTATATATTACCATTTTATGTTTTTTCTTTTTTTTAAATTACATGTATATCTGTCTCTATGTTTACCTGCAGAAGCCAAAGTCATAGAATATCCTAGAGCTGGAGTTACAAGTGTTTGTGCTGGGTAGTTCTAGCGCTAGCCTTTAATCCCAGCACTTGGTGGATTTCTGAGTTCGAGGCCAGCCTGGTCTACAGAGTGAGTTCCAGGACAGCCAGAGCTACACAGAGAAACCCTGTCTCGAAAAAAAAACAAAAACAAAAACAAACAAACAAAAAATACAAGTGTTTGTAAACCACTCAACATAAGTCCTCCAAATCCAAGAGCAGTATCTGCTCATAACCACTGAGCCTTCTCTTGGGCCTTGTTTACCCTTTTTAAGAGCAATATGTTAGTCTCTATTCAAAGTGTTGACTTGCCTTTCTTTCATATATTGTTGCTTATTATGCTTCATGGTGTATTAAATAACTTTATGTTACTATTGTTATTATTCTGTACCATTCTTCCTAATCATTTATAAAATTATCTTTCCTTTTAAATACTTTTTAAATAAACTAAGCTAATTTCTTTTTTTCAACATTGTTTTCAAACCTTCTAAGAACTTGATAGGCTGGACAAGAAAGTATTCTTTTTACAGCATACTTGGAAAATAGGCTACCTAATTTCAATAATCTCTTAAATTTTTTTTCTTCGTAAATTTTTATTGGAATAGAAGAATAGATGTGTTAAAGATACAATGTTGCCCTCTACCTGTCTCTTTCCTAAGTCATTGGTTACATCTGTTCTTTTATACATTTTTCAGAGATCTCTCAGTGTTCTAGGAATTTGTGATTACAAATACCTCAGTGACGCCAATACATCATTTGTCTCTTCTGCCTTGTCACTTTGACCTGACTTTCAGGTTTTCTATGTTGGATCTACTTGGAACTTCAGACGATTTTATTGGACAGTGCCATTTGAAATTATTCCAGTTGGTTTATTTGTAAATAGCCCACATGGGTTATAGGAAACCAAGAGCTTATAGGTGAGGGCAGTTCACCTCACTTGCCTTTTAGTAGTCCTCATGGTTTTCTCTGCTTTCATGGACTCCTCCACACAGTCCTTTTTTCTTTTAGAAATCTTTCTGCCCTTGTTGTGTACCAGGTCATGAACATAGTCTCAAGATACATTTATAAAGTTTTCATAGTTTTCTGAGACTTGATAAGCTTCACGAATCCCTCATGACAGGGCTAGAGGGAGGACTCAGCAAGTTAAGTTCTTCAGAAAGATGCAGTTTCAATACTACATGGCAGCCCACAACTGTCTATAACTTCAGTTCCAGGAGATATAGGACACCCTCTTTGGGCCTCCACATTCACCAGCCTCACATATTGTACACAGACATACATATAGACAAAGCACCCAAGCCCATAAAAAAAATCCAAAATCTATAAAGGTTTCATTATATTACAGTTTCTAACACTGTTACATTTAAAAAAAAAATCACGTGTACTAATGCAATTTCACAGTCTCCTAATTTTATCTAGTTTAGTATCTTACTTGATAATGAGCTAAGAATCAAAATCTAGCTTACCGGTCTCTTATAGAATGTGCACGAAAACGACCTGGCTTTCCTTCTCTTGGCACGTAGGATTACTGGTAAACCTTCCCACATGACAGGTAAAAACACATTTTATATCCCATTATAAACTCCTCTAAATATTTTTGTGCCATCTGTCAGTTCTACTAATGTTTTGGTTGTTTTGTTTTTTTTTCCCTACAAAGTATGACAGTGTGACTTAGTCAAGTCCTAAACTCCCTCTCCTCTTTCTCAACCTCTGGAATTACAGCCTTAATTCTACATTTGATAGAATATTTTCCTCTTATTTATGAGTTTGTATTTCTGAGATGAAAATTTTCTTTGGGGTATTTTTCCTGTGGATATTTTCCCATGATAATACTTTGTTTCAGGAGCTTGAGCCTACAAATTGGACATCTATAGAGATATTTGTCCTAACTTATTAATTCCTGCTTAGCTGTCCTGAAACTTGTCTGTCTCATTTGTATTCTTTTAACTCTGGGGATATGGAATGTATAGATATATAAAATTAGTTCTCCTATACCTAGTATTTCTTTCTGATGTCTGTTAATAATAAGATTATTCTCTGCTTACATTATCCCGCCTGCCTCATCATAATGGAACAAGCATTATTGAGGGTGAAAGGGAGAGTGTATTTAAATACCTCTAGTTTATCTGTCATTTTGCCATTTATGGCTTTTAGACAAGAGTACAGTTTTTTCCTGGAATTGATTCAACTGCAGTCCTTTGCTGATAATAGCATTCTAATTATATCTACTAAATTCTTGAAGTTCTTGGGTACTAAGGCATCTCCATTTGAGAGTCTATGAAATAAACTAGTAAAACTATATGTTGTCAGGGACCTATGCTCAGTAATTATGTATCCAAACTAATGGTTGAGCTGTAATAATATTAGTCATTTAAAAATATACTAATAAGCAGGAAATAGATGCTTCATTTTGGGGAAAAAAGAACCTAAAATGCATTGTGATCGATTGGGAAACAGAATTATGAATAAAGGAATGTAATGATAGAAAAATTATGTTAGTAAAGGAATGGCTGGAACTGAAAAGATGGCTCAAGTCGTACAGAAGTTTGCCCCCAAAACTGATGACCTGGATTGAATCCCAGGGACCAACATGGTGGGACAAGATGAACCAGCTTTCAAAAGTTGTTCTTTGACCAAATGAGGGCTGTTACTTGCATATACACAAAAAAAAAACAAATAAATAAGCAGACAGACAGACAGACGACAGACAGACAGACAGACAGACAGACAAGGTAATACTTAAAGGAATGTGTGTATTTAGTGGGAAATTGACATTACAGGTAGGTGATAAAATATTTCGTTAATACAGTTCTGGGAGGAATAGTTAGTTACCTTGCATGATTAGTTGTGTGAGAACACAAGGACAAATCTATCCCATAAGTATATTTAAAAGACGGAAAGCCCTTTGCTCATTTAAAGAAAGTGTTTACTTAGTCTAATATGTATTTCTCAGGTATTGGCTGTCATTTTCTATGGATATTTCACATGGGAAAATGGGAAGTGTTTATTTTATCTGGATTTTCTAAATTTCATATAGTAAATATATTACAATTGGTGGGAAATACTATTTTAATAAAAGAGGCAACAAGTAAAATGGGTATGTTTTCAGCTTTTATAATCATTTTGCATAAGTTAAATGAGGAATTACATGAGTAAAAAGTTTCTGTGGTTTTGATGTGACTTTACATTTTCAGTGGCAGTGAAGAAGCTCTTTCCAACGAAGACTGTGAAAATGTTTACCATTTGGTGTATTCAGCACATCGCCCTGTTGCTGTGGCAGCTGGAGAGTTCCTACACAAAAAGTGAGTCCGTTATCTTGTAAACGTGTTCCACTTTTGTATGTTAGTAGAAGAGTACTGAGGAGAGACCTCAGTCGTTAAGAGTGCTTGCTAATAATTTACAGACAGTCGCAGAGAAGAGCAGTGACTGAGCACGAGACTTAAGATGTCCTCCTCACTGTGTTAGATGCTCTTACACTGTGTACACTAGTTCCTTTATTATGCTTCATATCTAGGACAGTGAGCTGTGTATCATATTCCTCTTCTGTGAAATAGGAGCTGTGATTCTTAGGTGGGTTTAAGAATAGATTTTAAAGCTTATAAAAGTCTTTTGGGTTTTGTTGTTGTTTTTCCAAAAACTCAGCTCACACCCTTGCTACATGTGATACCTACACATGAAGTGGCATCTCCTTGCTGACTCCCACATTTTCATGGAATCATTATTACGATCAGTTTGATGTTGTGATTCTGAAAGATATATATATTCACTTCCTTTTTACTAGAGTTTATAAATATAAGCTACTGTGAAACTTACCTTTTGAATGTAGATTATGTTAAATACTGTATAGTTTAGTAGATAAATTTAATCTCACTATATACATTCTTGTTCATGTATGTGTCTTTTGCTTTGTTTTCATTTTTGAGTGTGTGTGTGTGTGTGTGTGTGTGTGTGTGTGTGTGTGTGTGTTTCAGACTTAGTGACTTCAGTTGTGAGCAAGGGGGGATGGGGACCAAAAGGTTCATTATATGTACTAATTTGTGATTATACAAAAGTTTTTATGATAAAAATCTTTCGTAAATAGAAGCTCAGTGCTAGTACATGCTGGTAGTGAAAGCACATAGGAAGAGTTTAAGGTTTTCAGGCTTGACTTGATGGCCTCTCACACATGCTGGGCAAGCATTCTACTGCTAAGCTATAGCCAGCCTCATAGGCATGGATTTTAAAATAGTATTGGACTTGCCAGTTATTTGACACCTTTGACTTGTATGGGAATTTCTACATTTTTCTTGGGATATTGTATATGCCACAGTGTATATTAGAGTCTTCCCTTTTTCCAATGTAGTTAGTCTCTGTTGTCTATTTTACTTTTCAAAATGTTTTGTGATTTTTTTTTAGAAAGAATGTATTGCTTCTGTATCTTCACTGAGAAAAATCAAGGACTTGTGTGTGTATGTGTCTGTGTGTGCATTATATATGTAATATATAACATATACATAATATATAGTTAATATATAATCTATCATATATTTGATATGATTATTGTATAGTTTATTTTTTTATATTTATATGCATACATGCATACATACATATATTTCTGTATATGACCATAAGCTGTAGAACTTGAGTTAAAGATAGAACATTTATTTCTTATCTATAGTATATGACTGAGTTTTAAGTATTTGCTAGAAATTTTAATGAGAATATTTTATGTAAAAATCCAGAATAGGTAGTCTTCACTGTGTCTTATTATTTTTTTGTAAAAATCACCCAATTTCTGTATAAATTATGAAAGCTTTTTTTATTAATGCTTTCAATTTCTTCTCTTAGAAAAATTCACATTTCAGTAACTTCATCTTTAGTGACTTCTTTTAGAATTCTTCTACCATTTAATATAGTAGTTCTTAAAATTATAATACATAAGCTGTGCTATCCATGGAATTTTCATGAATAAATTATAGTTTGCTCTTGTAGTCCCAACTCCTTAGGAGGGTGAGAAAGGAGAAGATTGCTTGAATACAGGGTAGGCTCTCCTAGGAAACGTGGCAAGAAGCCATTTCAAAACAAAAACCAAAGTACATAGGACATAAACACAGTCATGTTGTATATAAATTCTACATAGTTGCCAAGAGGCATCAAAATAGTAAGTTCTAAAGTGAGTATTTAATATTACCCAGTTTTTATTTTTGAGATTAATTACAACCAAGAAAGTTGTAGAGGGTTTGGGGGGGGTGGGTTTCATGCCTAGTGTTAGGGTTATTTTAGATAGCCTTTGGATTTTGGAGGCAGTGTTGTAAAAAATTTTATTTAGACTATATATTGTATATTTATGCACAAACTTAAGTATACTCCATGGTTTTTGTCAGTGTTTAAGAGTTAGTAGCGTGATTCTTTTTGACCCTTTTCAGACATCCTTACTGTTACTTTAACCTTCTCACTCTGTTCTGTAATTATCTCCTTTCCCTCTGGCATATTAGGCCTCCCTCTTCTTTTCCTATTTTTCCTTACAGCTTACTTGTACTCCACTTTTAGTTTTGATTACTCCCCCATCCACGACCCCAGCACTGGTTCCTTTCTACTCTCCTGGTTTCTGTAGATATATTATCACATTTGAAAATGTGTAGCTCGGAGCCTCTAATGAGAGCGTACATGAGACATTTGTCTTTCTGAGTCTGGGTTATGTCACTCAACATGATCCTTTATAGTTTATCATACATTTACCTTCAAAGTTAGTGACTTCATTTTTCTTTAAATATGAATAGTATTATTCATTTATATATATATAGTATTTATATATATATGTACCACATTTTGGTTATCCATTCATCAGTTGGAAGACATTTGTTATGTTTTTTTTGTGAGTAGAATAGCAATGAACATGGCTAATCAACTATCTGGATTGTGATGTAGTCCTTTGGACATATGCCAAGAAGTAGTATACTATGTCATATGGTAGATCTATACTTGTTTTTTTGCGGATTCTCTAAACTAATCTCCATAGTTGGCAGTCCCTCCAACAGTGAATGAAGATGTACATTCATTTCTCCACATCCCTGCCATCATTTATATGTTCTTTTGGTCTTGGCCATTCTGACTGGGGTAAGATAAAGTCTCAAAATTGTTTTGATTTGCATTTCCCTAATTGCTGAAGTTGATGAACTTTTTTTTTTTTCTTAGCTACTTCTTAGCCATCTTTTTTTGTCTTTTTGGAATTTTCTCTTCTCAGATCCCAGGCCAATTTTTCACATGAGTCTCAATCTGTCTCTCTCTGTCTCTGTCTCTCTCCATCTCTGTCTCTCTCCATGTATGTATGTATGTATGTTCTGGATATTAATGTACTGCCAGATGAATAACTGCCAATGATTCATTTCCATTTTGTAAGTTTCCTCTTCACCCAGTTGATTGTTTCTTTAACTGTAGAGAGAATTTTTAGTTTCATGAAGTCCTGTTGGTCCATTGTTGCTAGGGCAAATGGAGCCCTCCCTATGCGTAAAGTCCTGTCCTATACCTGTATCTGCAGGATACTGTGTATGTTTTCTTCTAGCCATTTCAGAGTTTGAATTTCACGTTTAGGTCTCTGATCCATTTGGAGTTAGCTTTTATACACAGTGATACATAGAGTTGATCTAATTTCATTTTTCTAAATGTGGGCATCCAGTTTCACAGAACCATTTGTTGAAAATGTTTTCTTCTGCTTATATTTCAGTCATCTTTTCCGACTATTAAATAGCTGAAGTTTTGTGTGCTCCATGTTTGGGTCTTCAATTTTTCCCATTGTCTACATTTCTGTTTCTGTAACAATACCATTGTGTGTTATTACTATGGCTCTGGAATATATCTTACGATCTGGAGTGGTAATCCCTCCAGCATTATTCTTTTTGCTTAGAGATAATGTTGGTTATGTGGGGTCTTTTGTGTCTCCATACAAATATTCAGATTTTTTCCTATTTCTTGAAGAATGAGATGGGGATTATGATTGGGATTGCATTGGAACTATGCATAGGTTTTGATAAAATTTTCATTTTCACAATACCAATTTATAATTTATGAGCATGGATTATCTTTCCATTTTCCATTGTCTTTATCTCTTTCTTTAGGGGCTTAAAGTTTCCTTTGCTTCCTTGGTTAGGTTTATTCTGGATATTTTAGTTTTAGGGGCTATTCTGAATGGGAGTGTATCTATAATCTGCTTTTTGTTGTTCTGTAGACAACTCTTGATTGGTGCAAGCTTGCCTTGTATTCTGTGACATTTCTGAGCATAATTGTTTCTAGATGGTTTTTGGTAGAATTTTTGTGGTCTCTAATGTGTAGTATTATATCATCTGCAAATAGGAGTAGTTTAACCTTGTTCCTTTCTCTTGCCTTATTGCTTTAAGTACTACTTTGAGCACAGTATTAAAAGGGAGTGAAGATGGTGAGTATCCCTGTGTAGTTTCTGACTTCAGTGGTAGAGCTTCAACCTTTTCTCTATGATGCTAGTTATGTATGTACAGCTTTTAGTTTTTTTGAAGGATGGTCCCTCTAGCACTAATTTTCTAGGACTTTACCTCAAAGGTGTGTTTGATCTTATCAAAGGCTTTTATGCATATATTGAAATGATAATGTGATTTTTTTTGTCTTTAAGTCGATTTTTATGGTTTATTGCATTTATTGATTTGTAAATGTTAGACATCGATGAAGCCATATATCATCTTTTTTATGTATGTCTGAATTTTGTTTGGAAGTATTTTATTGAACATTTTTGAATCTATATTTAACAGGGATATTGGCCTGTGTTTTTCTTTGTTGTTGTTGTTGTGTCTTTACCTGATTTTGATATTAGACTGATACTAAATTCATAAAAGGAATTTAGAAACCTACCTTTCTCTCTCTCTCTTTCTTTCTTTCTTCCTTCCTTTCTTTCTTTCTTTCTTTCTTTCTTTCTTTCTTTCTTTCTTATTCCTTCTTTTTCTTTCTTTTCTCTAGGTAAAAAGGGGTTGACTATAAGTCTTTGAAAGTCTGGTAGAATTCTGCTGTGAACCTATCCATCTGAACTTGTACTTTTGTTGATTGGTGACTTTTTATTATTCAGTCTCATCAATTGTTATGTGTCTTTTTAGGTTGTTGACTTCTTGGTTTAATTTTGGAGACTTAGCTGAATCTTTTTTTTTTTTTTAAGTTTTCAAACTTAATAGACTTTTAAGTTTTTAAAGTAGTCCCAAATAATATTCTGACTTTTTAAAATGTCTGTTGTAATGTTTTTCTGTCCATTTCTGATTCTTCTCATTTGTATCCTGTCTTTGTTTAGTTAGGCCAGGGACTTATAAATCCTACTCATCTTTGTAATCATCCAGCTGGTATATTCAATGATGTGGTTTTTAAAATTTGTTTCTTTTTCATTGATTTCTGCTCTGTTTAACCATCATCATTTTATTTCCTCTTGGTGACTGGATTTGGATATGGTTTGTTCTATTTCTATAAATTTTTTAGTTTAATCATAAATCATTTATTTGTTCACTTTCTGATTTTTTTTTCTAGTGTAGCAAGTTAAAGCTATAAATTACCCTGTAGGGCTGTTTTCAGTGTGTCCCAGTGGGGTTTTTTGAGTTGATTTCATTTTCATTTAACTCCAGGAAATTTTTTATTCCTTATTGATTTTTTTTTTTTTTACTTATTCACCATTTGATAATGAGCTGTTTCATGATCATGAGTTTATATATTTACTAGTGTTCTTACTGTCAATTTTAAATGTTACTGCATAATGGATATTTCAGTCTTTCTGATTTTGTAATTATTTGTGCCCTATGGTATGATCTATTTTAGCAACTAAGTTATGCTGCTGAATAGAATCTGTATTCTTTGGTGTTAGATGGAATATTCTGTATATATCTGTTAATATCATTTTGTGTATTCAGATGTTTCTCTGTTTAGTTTTTGTCTAGATGATCTACCTGTCTATTGAGAAAAGTGGAGTGTAATATTTACCAATTCATTTTAATCTGTACCTATAAATCCAGTAGTACTTGTTTTATGAAATTGGGTGCCCTGGAGTTTGGTTCATATATGTTTAGGATAGTAATTTTGTTTGTTAACTGTTCCCTTAATTAGAATGAATGAAATGTTCTCTTCTGATTAGATGTAATTTGAAGTCTTATTTTGTTAGGTATTAAGAACCTGACACCAGCTTGCTTATTGGTTGCATTTGATTGACATGCGTTTGTCCATTCTTTCACACTGAAAAGATTCCTATCTTTTAAGCTAAGATGTGTTTCTTTTTCTTTTTAAGGCATTTTATTAGATATTTTCTTCATTTACATTTCAAATGCTATCCCTAAAGCCCTCTATACCCTCCCCCCAAACCCCACCCTGCTCCCCAACCCACCCACCCCTGCTTCCTGGCCCTGGCGGTCCCCTGTACTGGGGCATATGATCTTCATAAGACCAAGGGTCTCTCCTCTCATTGATGGCTGACTAGGCCATCCTCTGCTGCATATGCAACTAGAGACACAGCTCTGGGGAATTGGTTATTTCATATTGTTGTTCCTCCTATCGGGTTGCAGACCCCTTTAGCTCCTTGGTTACTTTTTCTAGCTCCTTCATTAGGGACCCTAGTCAGAATGGCTAAGATCAAAAAAATCAGGTGACAGCAGATGCTGGCAAGGATGTGGAGAAAGAGGAACACTCCTCCATTGCTGGTGGAATTGCAAGCTTGTACAACCATTCTGGAAATCAGTGTGGCAGTTCCTCAGAAAAATTAGACATAGTACTACTGGAGGATCCAGCAATACCTCTCCTGGGCATATATCCAGAAGATGTACCAACTTGTAATAAGGACACATGCTCCACTATGTTTATAGTAGCCTTATTTATAATAGCCAGAAGCTGGAAAGAACCCAGATGCCCCTCAACAGAGGAATGGATACAGAAAATGTGGTACATTTATACAATGGAGTACTACTCAGCCATTAAAAAGAATGAATTTATGAAATTCCTAGACAAATGGATGGACCTGGAGAGCATCATCCTGAGTAACTCAATCACAAAAGAATACACATGATATGCACTCACTGATAAGCAGATTTTAGCCCAGAAACTTAGAATATCCAAGATGTGTTTCTTGTAGATAGGAGGATTTCTTTCTTGATCCATTTAGTCAGCCATTGTTTTTTGTTTGGAGAGTTTAGGCCATTAATATTTAAAGATACTGAAATGTGTGGAAATTGGCATCATATTGATTTTTTTTTTTTTTGGTAGAGGTGTTTGTTTTCTTTGTAGTGCTTTGTGTTTACGTATTATGGATTTTTTTTTTCTCACAGTTTCTCTCCTATACTTATTCCTCTGTTCAGAGGTATTGCTTTTTGTGTTTTCTTTAGGATTGGTATTTAGGTTTGGTTTGTCAGATATAATGTGATTTAGGCTGTTAATATCTTCGAAAGTTTTTCTTCTTCAATTATGGCAGATGGTTTTGCAAGATATATTTGTTTACGCTTGCATTCATATATTTTTAGTTTTTAGAATGCCTTGATCCAGCCTCTTGTGACTTTCAAAGTTTCCAATGAGAAATGAGCTATTATTCTGATACGGGTTTTTTATGTGACTTGGGGGAGGGGAGGTTTGCTCACTTGCAGCTTTCAGTACGCTTTCTTTATTATGTCTCCTTAGTGTTTTACTGTTACCATAAACCATAGGGATTTCTTTTGGAATTACCTATGTTTTCTGCCTCTTGTGTTCTCTGCCTGTGTCTTTCCGTTTAGAGCTGTTTTCTTCTACAGTCATGTTCAGAGTCTTCTTCCTCATCTAATCTTTTTATTATTATTATTAATCATTTCATTTACATTTCAAATGATGTCCCCTTCCCAGTTACCCCTCCACCAACCTTCCCTCCCATCTCGCTCTTCCCCCTCCCCTTTGCCTCTATGAGGGTGCTCCTCACCCACTCATTCACTCCTGCCTTACTGCTCTAATGCTTACTGCCTTGATGCTGGGGCATCAAGCCTCCACAGGACCAAGGGCCTCCCTCCTATTGATTTCAGATAAGGCCATCCTCTGCTGCATATGTATTTGAAGCCATAAGTCCCTCCATTTGTACTCTGGTTGGTGGTTTAATTCACTAGAAACCCTGGATGGTTCAGTTAGTTGATATTGTTCTTCTTACATGGTTGCAATTCCCTTCAGCATCTTCAGTTCTTCCCCTAGCTCTTCCGTTGGAGTCCCTGAGCTCAGTCCAATGATTGACTTAAAATTGAAGGTTTTTTTCATGATATCTCATATTTCATATATGTTACTTTCCTGCATGTTTCTTATTTGATCTCTATCCTACTTTTAACTTCAAATCCTCATACTCTTACCTTCTGCTTGATTCATTTAGACTTTTCTTTGAGTCTTATAATTGAGTTGCTGGTGTTCTTTTATTACATCTTCATTTCAGTCCTCTTCAGTGTGTTTAGCTCTTTGTTGATTGCCTTTCTCAAGTTTTGGAGTTTTTTTAGTTATTTCCCACATTTCTGTTTGTGTTTTTTGTGTTTTCTTGGTTGTCAGTCAGGTGTTTGGCTCCTTAAGTTCTTTTGTCTAAATTCTGTTCAGCATTTTCTTTTATGTTTTTTTAAACTCCTTTTTAACATCATTGTTTTTTGATGAAGTTTGTGATTCTTCTTGTATAGTGTATCCTGCAAATCATCTCAGAAAGTCTCATTGGCAAGTATTTTTATGGGGATAGTAGGTTTGGGTGAAAGATACTGGTTTGATCTTTTATATTGTTCATATTTTGAGGATAAGGTGAACAAACGTTCTAGCTCTTAGTCTGATATGAACAGATGGAACAGAAGAGAGAATGTGAGGGCAGGTTGGGCCTAGAGGTTAGAAATGGCTTGGGTGGAATGAAGCCACGTGGATAGAGAGGATTTGGCTGGTGTTCTAGGGTGTGCTTCCTAGTCTTAAGTTTTAGAGTGAGCGGATTAGATATGGCTATGGAGAAATGCTGGCAGGGGCTTGTGGGTTGGCGAACAGGTAGAGGACCGTCCTGGCAGAAACCTGCAGATGATTTATAGTGCAGGTAAGAAAGGTGAAACTAGGCCAGAGCACTGGATATGGCACCTGGGCTAGGTCTGAGTAATTGGTGAGAAAGCATGGACTGGGGGAAGTCATGGAGACTAGCCCTATGAAAATTCTCAAAAGTCAACATTACGAGTTTAATTTGTCAACAGTTTGAAAGCCACCTCCAATAGAATACTTTTTAATTTCATAAGCCCTTCGTTTGAAAAGCTTTTAAACTACCGTATGTTATTTGCTGGTCCCTATTTTCTTATTTTTCTATAAAATACATGAGATGATATAGCTAGTCTATTTCCATCTACTAGAGCAGTGATTCTCAACCTTTGTAATGCTGCAACCCTTTAATATGATTTCTCATTTTGTGGTGACCCCCAATCATGAAATTATTTTCGTTACTTCATAACTGTAATTTCGGTAGTTATGATCATGATGTGAATACCTGATACATAGGATATCCATTATGTAACTTCTGTGAAAAAGTTATTCAACTCACACAGGGGCTGAGAACCACAGGTTGAGACCCACTGCCCTAGAGTCCTTAGGAAGACGTAGTTCCTCCTAAGAAACAGATTCATGTTCCCTGCTACATCCTTTAGGCTTGTAGCAGTCCCTTTTAAAAATAGGGCAGCGTTGGGTTTTTGTTTTTGTATTGTTTTTTTGTTTAGAGTGTTGTTGTTGTTGTTTTGGGTTTTTGTTTTGTTTATTTAGTTTGGTTTTTCTTTTTTTTTTAGAGGCGAGGTTTCTTTGTGTAGCCCTGGCTGTCCTGGAACTCACTCTGTAGCTTAGGCTCAAACTCATGTATGTGCCTTTTCTCTGCCTCCTGAGTACTAGGATTAAATGTGTACTGGCAGGCAGGAGCTTTGTTTATTAGAATAAATCTATATAGCAAATTAAAACTTTATTTTCTTTCATAGACATATTTAAAAGTTTTGTTATTGAAAAAAATTTTTAATGGTAGGATAGAATACTATCTCTAAATGATAAGCAATAACCATAAGAGAATACAAAAGGCATGAAGATTAAAATGTAGCTTTTTGGTTATTATTTAACATTTTCTTCAGTGTATTTATGACTGAAGTAAATACATAAGAAACTAGTTAGATCTCAATTTAAAATTATATACTTTAATATCAATCATAAGATAATAGATGTGCATATATTTTTTATAAATATTTCAGATTGACTGTTCATTTCTGAAAACGTTTCCTCATGTTGAACTGTGTAAGATACTTTATATCTGACATTTTTTGACGAATAATGGTCTCTTAATAGCATGTGACTGAAAGCTCAACACTAGAAAAATTGAAGATGTAACATCAAGAATTCAAGGGCGACCTAGGCTACACCCTGTCTCAAAAACAACATGGGTTTTATTGAATTAGAATGAATTACAATGAACTTTCTAATTTATGTTTTGAAAACATACTGAAATTTGTATTCATGTGAATTTGTATTGTCCCCCTGTCCCAGGCTGTTCAGCAGACATGACCCACAAGCAGAGGAAGCGTTAGCGAAGAGGAGAGGAAGGAACAGTCCAAACGGGAACCTCATTAGGATGCTTGTTCTTTTCTTTCTGGAAAGTGAGGTAAGAAGCGATTTAGTTCCCTCTTCTTTACTTCTGTTTTTTTGACTCATTGAAAGCAGTTGGGGTTCATTTCAGTCATAGGAAAACAAGCCTTTTCCTTGTAAAGTTTCCTTTTTGAATTACTCCATACTCAGCTTTTTGTGAGAAATTCTGAATATATGTGTAGGATTGTATCAATATACTTAAAGGAATGTATCAATACTGAATACAGTTTAGATTAGAATAGTAAGTTTAAAAGTTTTACATTGTTTATAGAATGCCAGTTTTACATGCTTTTTTTTAATGTTAAATTTCTCCCTATAGCTCTTAAATTATTTTATTAAACAGTCTTAAGGGCTTGAGAGGTTTGGGTTGTGGTGGAGTTTTGCCTGGCACACAGAAGGCCCTCAGTTAAAGTCTGCATTGTCAAGTAATGGTAGCACATAGCTGTCATCCCAGCACTCAGAAGGCAGAGGCAGAGGATCTCTATAGGGTGGAGTCTACTCTGGTTTACAGAGCAAGCTCCAGGGCAACCAAGGCTACACAGAGAAACCTAGTCTTGGGGGGAAAAAAACAACAAAAGTTGTGAATGTTGTCAGACTATTAAAACTCTTAGTTCTAGCTATTTGAATATAATATTTAATTTTTGTTTACTGTAGTCAGTTATCATTTTTGAAATTTTATAAGTAGCACGCACAGCAGAACTGTTATTGGAAAGAAAAGTTTTATTTGCTCACTAAAATGTCTCTTAATAATTTAATGCATATTTTCTACTACAGACAAGGTGAAGGTTAAACAATAATGTTGGTTAAAAGACCCTGAATGTATAAACTACTTAGTTCAGAAATGAATGAAAATAGAATTGCGAAAGAAGTAAAGAAAATTAGAAGTCCAAGCAGACCTGGCAGCACAAACTTCTAATCCATAGTAGATGAGTGGATGTGTCAGGCAGATCACAAGTGCAGTGCCTGACTAGGCTAACTGTGATTTCAAGGCCTGCTATTCAACTTAGACCCTAAATTTCAGAATTTTGAAATACAAAAGAGAGTTGGGGATAAGACCCTTGCCTGTTATGTATCAGGCTCTAGTTCAATATCACGAAGAAAAGAAAGAATTTTTAAAAATTAAGACTCAACTTTACTTGGAAAAAATAAAATGTCAGAGAAAGAAACCTAAGAGGTTTTATGAATGTTCTAATTTGATAGCACTATAACTACTCTATAAAAATGGAGTAAGACAACCTATGTCAAAACTAAAGCAAGAAAAGTTCAAAGCAAATAAATGGAATCGGAGCCAAAGGACACAGCTAGAAGTTGTCACTATTTCTTCAATTAAGACAAAATAAAGAATAATTTGGAAACAAAATCAGCAGGAGAGTTGCATTCAAATGCGTTAAGAACGGTGTTTTAAATAGACCTAATAATTAGTAGGGTATCTTACTAATGAAATGCCAGTTCCAAACCTCTAAAATGAGACCTTACATTATGCCTTCGAACAGGTTCAAGGCTAATGCATGTGCTTCTGGTCCACACTTTGCATAGTAAGGATTTAAAACGTTTTCTTAACAGGCAAGTTTAGGTATATTACATGAAGTTTTAATTATAAAATAAAATAATATATGCCAGTAATATCACCTGTGATAGCCCTTTTCACTGTACCATTAGGCTTTAGAGCAGTGGTTCTCAACTTGTGGATCACAACCCCTTTGGGGGCTGCATATCAGATATTTATATTATGATTAATAACAGTAGCAAAATTATAGTTATGGAGTAGCAATGAAATAATTTTATGGTTGGGGGGTCATCACAACATGATGAAGTGTATTAAAGGGTCTCAGCATTAGGCAGGTTGAGGACAATTTGCTTTAAAGGCTTTGAATAAAAAGTGTTTTCATTAATCACAACCTATATAATAAGTGGTTTCTGATATTAGTAGAGATGAGCCATACAAATATGAAAGTGTTGAAAATTTAAGTAATCTAATGGTCTCAGCTGAGTTTTAGTGTTTGGAGCTGAGATGACAGGATGGACCATCTAGAGACTGCCATAACTGGGGTTCCATCCCATAATCAGCCTCCAAACGCTGACACCATTGCATACACCAGCAAGATTTTGCTGACGTGACCCTGATATAGCTGTCTCTTGTGAGTCTATACCGGGGCCTAGCAAACACAAAAGTGGATGCTCACAGTCAGCTATTGGATGGATCACAGGGCCCCCAATGGAGGAGCTAGAGAAAGTACCCAAGGAGCTAAAGGGGTCTGCAACCTTAAAGGTGGAACAAACAACAATATGAACTAACCAGTACCCCCGGAGCTCGTGTCTCTAGCTGCATATGTACCAGAAGATGGCCTAGTCGGCCATCATTGGGAAGAGAGGCCCCTTGGTCTTGCAAACTTTATCTGCCACAGTACAGAGGAATGCCAGGGGCAAGAAGTGGGAGTGGGCGGGTAGGGGAGTAGGAGCGGGGGGTCTGGGGAACTTTTGGGATAGCATTTGAAGTGTAAATGAAGAAAATGTCTAATAATAATAATAAACTCAAGAAATTCTTGAGTTATTAAGGGTCATAAATGTGTTTAATTTGAGGCATTTTTATCTTTAATTTAAAGTAAATTATGATGGTTATTACTACTGATTTCATATATTACTAAGTGTCTATGCTTGCTATGGGTACAACTATGTAAAAATATATATATCCCAGTTTTCATGCATGGCATTCTGTACAGCTGCCAAAGCTAAGTACATACCATATTTAAGGGTTTGGCCTTTCTGGTGTCCTGTGTTTCATAAGAAACATCTGCTACTTTTTTAAAAAAAAATCTTACCTGTTCCACAAGTGTAAACTCATGTTAAGGGCACTTCCCTATTTGTTTTTCAGGTTTATTTTCTGTTAAACATGTCAATTTATAAAGTTTTAGATAAAGCCATATGATTAAGACTTTTAGAAATCAGAGGAGTTGTAAATCACTGAAGTATGATTAACAGATCTGATTATAATCCTTTGTTCTTTTGAAATGTGAAATAATATGTTAATAATATTATTCTAAAATGTTCAAAGATTTGTAGTATGGGTACAATTTCAGTGATAAAGGGTCAACCTAAACTAATTGTTTGTTTTCTGTTGGTATCAAAATGTGACATTTATCAACTTTAGCAACCTTTTGGCAGTAATTAATTTTAGGTTGCAAAGTATACTGTATTTTACATACTTGGCCAGTTTGTAGCTAAATGCTACTTGAGTATAATAGTTCCAGATTTTCCTATACATGTTATAACCATCTAGTTTATTATACAAGCTAAGATTTATTTTCTAATGAATGATTATTTTTAAGTATATGTATGCAAATTTGATTCTCTCTTTGTAGTGTTATGAAATGATCAGAATAACAGGTACCCAAATTATTGATAGAACCAAGAGTTTGTCCAGGATATTAGACAATTTTTGGACTAGAATCATGTTCTTTGAATGATTGGTTTCTCCCTCTTCTTCTCACCCCATCAGCCCCCAAAATAACACCAATTGTCTTGGTTTTTGTAATTCTGTGTGTGTGAACATCAGAGGACAACCTTTGGTTTTGGTCCTTACCTTTCACCTTGTTTGAACTAGGTCTCTTTATTGGTCACTGCTATGTCCACTAGCCTATGGCCTATGAGTTTACAGAGTTCTCTCCCTCTTTCATTTCATAATAAGTTCTGGGGTCACATGCCTATGCACTAACACAGAGCTTTTATGTGGTTTCTGAGAATTGTAATACAGGTCTCCAAACTTGTAGGACAAGCATTTTATCTGTTGAACTACCTTTCAGCTCATGTTCAAGTTTCATAAAACTAGCTAGTTGATTAACTCTTTTAGCAAGATCAAAGAAACAATATTGGAATACTTAGAAATTTTAGGCTTAATAACTTGGGCTGATGATTTAACTGAAAATGATTTGTCATAAACTAAATTCTTAGAATTTCCATTATATTCCGAACTCCTATAATGTTTTTAACTATCTACCAGAGATTAAAATGAAGAGAATTCTTGATATAAAACATTGGAAGCAAATTTGAAGCTACTTGAAGATGAATCATAAAATGCCCAGAGTATTATAATTAAAATCTCCAGGAAATTTGAGTAGTTTAATCAAATGTATAAGTTTCAAAGAAAGCCTGTAAAATGAATTCTAATTTTATCTTAGAAAATAAAGTGTACCAGTATTATGAATAAAATTAGAATATAATTTTTTTAGGGTTTTTTTTTTTAATTTTTCGAGACAGGGTTTCTCTGTACAGCCCTGGCTGTCCTGGAACTCACTCTGTAGACCAGGCTGGCCTCGAACTCAGAAATCCCCCTGCCTCTGCCTCCCAAGTGCTGGGATTAAAGGCGTGCAGCACCACACCCGGCTTAAAATATAATTTCTACTTAGACATAAAATTTTAAATATCCATCTTCCTGTGTAGTGTCGGTTTGTTAGTTATTTGTCTTTTTGTTTTTCTAATTCTTGAAGATTATAAAAATAGTTTTCCAGTACCTGATTTTACTGGATGATACCAGTAACCATCTTTTAGAATATTATTTTCCTTGTAATTTTAAAGTTACCAATGTTTTTTAATCCCAGGACTTAATCGCTGCTGCTGTTATATAACAGTTGTTGAAAATGTTTTTCAGTATCACAGTTTCATCTTTGACTCACAATGGAAATTCCTTGTTTTTCTTACTGTTGCTAGAACTTTTTTTCTCAAAATTGTTTTATGGGAGTCCAAATTAATTTGAGATCTTCAAGCTCTGTGGTTTTCATATAAGTCTGAAGGCAAATTTGCTAAACATTATATCAAGCCCATCCGTAACTGACAATATTGTATAGCTTAATGATACTGATAAATTTGAAACTTAATTTGAAAATGAGCCAATTCATAATCTTCCCCTTCTAATGTGCTAATTAAATTTGTAACGTCTCATTCTTTTACTGTAACAGCTGATTGTTTTTTAACAGAATGCACTCGTGAGTTACTTTTCTTGTTGTCAAATATTTTATTAAATGTCTGAGAAAAATAGCTAACAGAAGGAAGAACTGTTATTTTGGTTCATGATTTGAGTCCATTGTGGCAAAAAGAGGAGAATAGGGCCGCTGTTAACATTGACTCTGGAGCAAGAAGCAGAAAAGGATAATGATGGTACTCAGGTTGCTTTCTCATTTTTACCCTTTTATTCAGTCTGATCCTCAGTCTATAGCATGGTTTGTTCTTTTGCAATTAAACCTCTCTGTTTAGACTTCCTCAGCGACACATCTTTTATGTCTCCCAGGTGATTACAAGTTCAGTCAGGTTGACCATGAAGATTATCTACCATGGACCAACTCCTTCTTATCTTGACACCCAAATATGTCACTTTTAAGCCTTTATAACATTCCACTTCGAGCCCTGAAAGAGTTATATCCATCTCATAATGCAAAATGCATTCAGTCCAACTTGGAAAGTCTCCATAATATTCAATAGTCTCAGTGCTATTGAGCAATCCAGGGTCTCTTTTGGGACTCAACAGAATTAACTACAAGTCTGTATAAAATAAAACAAATTACATATGTCTAATATACACAGGCAAAGAATAAGCATTTCTATTCTTAAAAGTAAGACTAGGGCTATAGCAAGAAAAGATCAGACTAAAACCCAGCTGGGCAATAACTAAACCATGTACTCAGTGTTTTGCAACTACATAGCATCACCTAGGCTTCCGTAGCCTTGAGTAGGCTATCCATCTGTTTTTGCGTCCTGCAACACATATGACCTCTCTTTGGCTAGCACTACTTTTGTCTACAGCCCTTCTTCATTCAGTTTGCATGATCTTAGCATCTTCAATATTTTACCACCTCTGTTACCAACTTTTCCAGAGTGTCACAAGATGCTTCTTTAGAAAAAAAATCTTACCCTTCCACATATTTTGTAGCCTCAGAGGCTTTCTGAATCCTTAGTATAAACCTCCTTGACTTTGGGATTCTTACTTATTTAATATCTGCTATACCAGCACCATGGGGATGATGTTCCCAAGTTCTGACAACTGGAGATATCATCTGCTCCCCATCTACCATTGCTACAGTCTCCCTTAGCAGCTAAACATATGTAAACACTTCACTAGGCAGTTGTTTTCAGGCATGGAACGCTTTTACAAGCTAGCCTTTTAATGGGTTAGATACTGCATTCAGAATACCTTTCCTGTTACCTCACAATATGTGAATTTGTTCAGGTGATTTTCTCCACAACAGCCTTGTCTTCAGCTGTAAGCTTGGTAATCTGCCATTCCTCCCCATTGTACGTTTTCCTTCTTCCTTCTCCTTAGATCTGGCAATAAGTATTGAGCAGTACTGTGCAATAGCCTAATACTATGCTGTCTTGAAGTTTTTACTGCTAAACAAATAAGCTGTTGTCATTGAATTCAGTCACACTTTTAAGGTCTTGGGACATGGGCAGAAAACACCCATATTTACTGGGCATTGTACTGTGAATGATTTTTATTCCAGTTCCTACTAGAGTTTTACTGTCCCTGAAGCCTTTAGCATAATCTCTCCTATTGACTTTTCTGTCAGTGCCTGGTATTCCACACTTTGGCCAGAATGGCTCATGAAACTCTACTTAGTGCACTCTGAGTTTTTTCTAGTCTAGCTCCAAACTCTTCAACATTTCTCCCAGAGAGAGACCACTTCCAAAGGCCTATGAACTATATTCAGGTTTATTATAGCAGCAGCCGTACACCTCAATATAAATTTTGTATTGGTTATTTTTTTTGTTGCTATAACAACATACCTGACAAAGCAGCTTAAGGAAGGAAAGGCTTGGTATGGTTCAGTTTGTGAAGATACAGTTCATCCTGGATGGGAAACCATGTCAGTAGAAGCATGAGATACCTGGTGTGCTGCATTTGCAGTTAGGGAGCAAAGAGAGATTAATGTTACTGCTCAACTTATAACTGTAAGTGACACAGTGCTTCCCATATCAGAATGGGTCTTTCCTCTCTAGAAGTATTCTAAAAAAGAACCCCCAGATAGATGTCTCCTAAGGTATACAAATCCATTCAAATCATTAATAAAGAGTACCACAACACTGTATTGTACCATCATCTCCTTACAGTCCAAAAGATAAGGAAATGATCAAATTAGCATCTACAATAAGAATATTGATTACTATAAACAAAATCTGATAAGAATGGTTAATAGTAGCCAGGCGGTGGTGGCATATGCCTTTAATCCCAGCACTTGGGAGGCAGAGGCAGGGGGATTTCTGAGTTCGAGGCCATCCTAGTCTACAAAGTGAGTTCCAGGAAGCCAGGGCTATACAGAGAAACCCTGTCTCGGAAAAAAAAAAAAAAAAAAAAAAACAGAAAAAAAAACAAACAAAAAGAATGGTAACAGTATACTAGAGCTAAATTTTTAAAGCACAGAAAAGAAAAGTCATCTGAAAGTATACTGATTCTGCAGCTGAAGAGATGGCTCAGCAAAATCCTGTGTTGCTCTTCTGGAATAGCCAGGTTCAATTTTCAGCATCCATATGGTAACTTACAGCTAACTATCTGTAAATTCCAGGTCCGGAGTATCAAAAAACTTTTGGCCTTTCAGGGCACCAGGTACACATGTGGTATTTATAAATACAAGTAGGGAAAACACTAAAGAATATTTTTAAAACTACATGTTTTTTTCAAAGAAAACTGATGCTAATAGAATTATACTAGTTGAAAGAATTAAAATTTGTCATTAGATCCTCCATAAAAAACCTCAGGCCAAATTAGTCAAGATGAAAGAGACATTACCAGTTTCCAAAAGGATGAAGACTGTAAAAGCAATAAAATATGCCAAATAATGTATATTCTCATGATCAAAACTAAAACATTTCTTTTATTAACTGACACTTTTCTCAAAGAATTTTGAGGCATTCAGTAATCAGAACAGCAGAGACTAGTGACTACATAATATGAGTAGTGATTAAATGGCTGCCACTGACTGAGCCTGTTGATTTTAGAACTGCTTGTCCAGGGGATTTAGGATTTATATAGTGTGTCTTTGAAGTAATGAATGCTCAGGCAATTTATGGCAACCAGAAGGACAGAGAATTATATACTGCCTAGTGTGTATTACTGACAGAAATCCTGTTTGATTACAACTTTCCCTCTTTCCATTTTCTCTGTCAGCCAAGAAAGCCAGCCAGGGTCTGGAAATAAATTTGCTGGCACAAATTAACAAACAAGAGTATATAGAAATTGAAAAAGAAACAAAGATAATATATTAATTATAAAACTTAGAGAAGTTATATAAGAGAAACTTTTATGAAAGAAAAAGTTTAAACTAAAATCATTTAAGAAGCAGTGATTCAAAAATGAGAGAGAGAAAAAGAAAGAAGTGCA